>NC_047653.1:21640587-21676914 GCF_902201215.1 Prunus dulcis | reverse complement strand
GCAAATTTGATGGTCCGTGGAACTATTAAGCCTTTTGAGTCACCCCCTTCGTATTTGCACATCTTCTTTGAGGTGACCCATTTTCCATTGTAGCACACGAGAATAACAATTGTCTCCATTTCTGACCATGACAAAACAACATTTCATTAACACAATAATATAACCACAATAAACATACAATAAAATGGCAACATAACCACAATATCACAGCAATAAAAAGCAATATAGAGGCACTATAATAGCAATATAACAGCAATACGACTGTAAAATAAGAGGAACACAACCACAGTACACTAGTAACACATCAGAATCACACTATACAGATCTACTACATCAAATGGAAAATCCCAAGTTTCAAGATTCACATATCCAGACCAATCTAAATGGAATTGGTACAAACCCAGATGAATGAGCATGAATATTCAACAAAACCTAACCCAAAGAAATTAAAGCCAAAACGAATTTAACACAAACCCAAACAATCAAACTATAACCCATTTCACATAATCCCACTGATATTAACAAAATAACCATCAACACTACCTTTTCGAGGTTAATTGTCTTACATTTTAGATATCATCTTCAACAAAGAAAATAGATACCAATTAGACTTGTAAGAAGGTTAAATGCAATGGTCATAAAGACTCATACTAAGCCACCAAATACCAATCAATAACTGCTACAAAAACCATAATAAAACCATAATAAAACTAAAAATACAACAGCACTAAAATGCCAACACAACATCACTACATTAGCAATACACTAGCAAAAAAACACAATACGACAACAATAGCAACAGCAACACAACAGCAGTGCAAGCATCAGTCCACAAAGAACAAACCCATTCACTGTTTGAAACAAGGAATCATCATACTAAGATCATTTCAGAGAAACCCCAAAACCAATTTCGATGGAACCCCTAAACCAATTTCAGAGAAACCCCTAAACCTTCAACCAATTTCGAACAAACCCCTAAACTAATTTCAGAGAAACCCCTAAACCTTCAACCAATTTCGAAACAAACCCCTCAACCAATTTCAGAGAAATGCATAAACCCTAAACCAACTTCAGAGAAACCCTTAAACTGTAAGAAAATGCCGATGAACAGTACCTGTCGCTGGGAGAGGAAGAGAGAAGAGAGAGTCGGAGCTGAGCGACGAGAGATTGAGAGCTAAACGACCAGAGATTCAGAGCTGAGCAACGAGAGATGAGAGAGTCAGAGCAAAGCCACGGGAGAGTGAAGAGAAACAGAGCGGAGCCAAGAGAGAGAGCCGAGAGAGAACTTCAGCAAAACAGAGAGAATAAAATTTCAGCAAAAGTGATATGTGTGCAATAAGGGGACAATAAATATATATTTATAGGTGATAGTTCCAAATTTTTTTAAAAAGTGTGGTATTTTCAGTTACAATTATAAAAATGGTGGCATTTAGGGCTATTTCCCAAAAATTGAAATACATTTTCTTAGTAATTATATTAACCTCATTGGAACAATTCCATGGTTAGTATATATGATTATAGTTTCAGATTAGATTAAGGATGAATTAATTTATAGGTTCAGATTTTTAAATGTGGAGCTTGTCCTGTGCCCATTAAGTGGTCGTCATAGTTAATTGGGATAATCGAGATAATCACCCTTTCTGTATCCTATAAAATAAATTAATGTAATTTGCCCACTAGAGTTTGCAAAGATAGCTAATTAATCGTGTAATGCTTTAGACTGAACCATTGTTCACTAGGGTCTGTGCACTTTAGTAGATATACAATAAACTGAAATCATTTTAGAGAAGCACTGTCATGGTATTTATGATGCATGATTATGCTGGAGAGAATATCTGTTTGGCAAATCCACTTGTATGTTAACTGAAAATAACTCTAATTTTAGGCTTTATTAACTAAAAGTAACTCTAGTTATAGGCATGATCAATGACACAGTCCAGCTGCCAAACACTCTATCTCATCAAAGTGTATCCATGATAGCATACACCTACACAGACAAACACCTTATTTAATGTTAAAGGCCTAACTCTGCTACTGTATCCATAGTGTAAAATTATGCAACAAAGATTTGTTTTTTGGAATTATATATTGTGCGGGAGATTAGTATATCTGATGCAGGACGCATAGGACCTAAATTTATTAGTTTCCTAATGTATTTGTTAGTTTCCTAGATTCTCTAGTTTTCTAAATTCTAGTAGGATTTCAACTTTTCCAGGTTAGCAGATTTCTAGTTTTAAGTTTCCTTTTTTATTTGGGTTAGGATTTCTGTTTAAGCAAGGGATTTTTATCCTATTATGTCTAGGTTTTAGTTTGCTATAAATACCCCCATGTAGTTCTTTAAAATGCAGATTTGAATGTATTTGTTCGTTTCCTAGATTCTCTAGTTTTCTAAATTCTAGTAGGATTTCAACTTTGCCAGGTTACCAGATTTCTAGTTTTAAGTTTCCTTTTTTATTTGGGTTAGGATTTCTGTTTAAGCAAGGGATTTTTATCCTATTATGTCTAGGTTTTAGTTTGCTATAAATACCCCCATGTAGTTCTTTAAAATGCAGATTTGAATGTATTTGTTAGTTTCCTAGATTCTCTAGTTTTCTAAATTCTAGTAGGATTTCAACTTTTCCAGGTTACCAGATTTCTAGTTTTAAGTTTCCTTTTTTATTTGGGTTCGGATTTCTGTTTAAGCAAGGGATTTTTATCCTATTATGTCTAAGTTTTAGTTTGCTATAAATACCCCCATGTAGTTCTTTAAAATGCAGATTTGAATGTTGAGTAAACCTTTTCCTAGAACTCTCTGATTTCGTCCCTTCGATCTATATTTCTTCTCCTTGGTCTCCGATATTCTTCTTTGCTCTACTGTTTCTGCCCTTTATCTCGTCTTTTCGATCTATATTTCTTCTCCTTGGTCTCTTATATTCTTCTTTGTTCTATTGTTTAAGTGCTTTAATCTAACACCTACGGGATGTACTACATCAATATCTGTTCAAGGATGCAATCAGGGCTCTTTGATTGTTGATTTTGGATACTTTTCATGGCATCATTCTCCCAGTACTCACCACTTCAGCTAGCTTATTAGCACACAGGATATTAAGGTAAAATAAGACAAACACATTACATATTATTTCTCAAAAAACATTTGAGCGGGGGCACACCTCAGCCCATGTTTATTACTGCTTACAACCATATACTACTGAATCTAATATGTTGAATGATGCCATGCAAAGCATCCTAATTAAGTTGTCACTTGTTAACCCCATGAAACTTCTGCTCTTCACATCCTTGTAAACCTAGTTTGTTGTGGCTCTTGAAACTCCATGGAGTCCTAATGACTAAAACTTAAATTGCATTTTGTTTAGTATATATGTTAGACCTAGATTTGGTTAGAGTTTGGCTAAGGGAACATTTCATAAATCTGTGACGTGCTGGATTTTGTTCTTTTTGTGGTTGTTGCTCTTAGAATTAATAAAGAAATTTTTATTTGTGGGATGATTTTTTCATAATAACTCTGTCATTGTTCCATTAAGTCCTTGCATTAGATGGGAATGTCTGTATTTTCTTTATATCAATGTAAGATATCTGTAACTTGTGCGGCTGCTTTGATTCATCGATAAAGTCATTTATCCTTGTCAATTAATTTAAAGAATGCTTAATTTTGGGAGTCATTATTTTTCAACATTTTCTGCCAAATTTTTGTTAGGATTTTGGCTCGTCAAATATGTCCTAGTTGGTTTAGGATTTGTTTTAGGAAAATTAGAGGTATACCGATTCTTGTCTTAGAGGGATTAGGAAAGAATTTCAGTTTTCCTTATCAATTTAGGTTTGGATTTCTAGAAGTCTATTAGGATTTGGGTAAGTGTAATTTCCTATTCCACCTAGAAATAGGAATTCAATTAGCCTTGGGACATGTAAGCGAACTCTATATCTATAAATAGGGTGCGGCAAGGCTTATTTTAGGAGAGGAAAAACAGCCAAAGACAGCCGAGAGTTTTGAGATTAGTTCTAGGGTTGCAAAAGTTCTGTAATCTCTATTATTAATCAAAGGAGGTGTGATTTCTCTACCTAGAGAAATCACAACTGGACTTAGGCAAAAGTTCTGCCAAACCAGTATAATTCTTGTGTGTTTCTAAGTTTTCTAATATTTGCTAGTTTAGTCTGTTGCCGTTGGTTACATCAAAGAACAAGATCTAGTGAGCGGGTTATTTAACAATTTTCTCTATGACTGTATCTTTCACATACTAAAACAGGCAATGTGAATCTGAAATTTTTTTGTTTATCAAACAATTGTCTAGGTTTTCATAAGATTGATAGCTTATGTTAGCATTGTTAATGTGCAAAATGGTAAACTGATTTAGTATGTAATTGTTGGTTTAGTGTTATACTTAGCTCATAGGCTAAGCTCTTTATACTAGTCAATGGTTTGTTAAGTCTCATAGGACTTGACTGGACAAGTGTCTTAAATCCTATTGATAGTGTTGTTGGATGGTTGAGATTGAAGCTAGGAATTGTCTAGCTCTCTCTCTCCTCTAACGGTAAAATGAGCTGTGAGTGTAAATGATATACTGTGCCTCACTCTCACAAAAATATACAATGTTATTACAGAGCATTATTATTCCTTCACTCTCTTCTTCAATATACTGACTTTTCCTCCATTTTATCAGTAGCTTATTAGAACACTAACATGGCCTCAGAGCCAGGTTGGGTCTGATTTTCTTGGCGTTATGACTGTGAGGTTGGGTTCGAATCTCTGAGCAAAAGCTCGTTGTGTGATTCTTGAGCTCAAATCAGTAATCTAGACTAACATGTCTGGATCTGGAGGAGGAGAACTCAGGGCACCCATTTTTAATGGTGAAAATTTCGATTTCTGGCAAATCAAAATGAAAACCATCTTCCGTTCGCAGAGCTGTGGGATGTTGTGGAGAATGGGTACAAAACTCCGACGAAGGGGGCGGAGGAGCTCACGGAGGCAGAAAGGAAGCTGATGCGTGAGAACTTGGTGAAGGACGCCAGAGCTCTGGGTATCATCCAAGGGGCTGTATCAGATCAAATTTTTCCAAGAATTGCAACTCAGGAATCTGCAAAGGCTGCGTGGGATGTTCTGAAACAAGAATTTGTGGGTGATAAGCAGGTAAGATCTGTGAAACTTCAGGGTCTTAGGCGTGATTTTGAATATACTCGGATGAGTGATAATGAATCTTTGTCTGGATATATTGCTAAGTTGTTTGATCTAATCAACCAAATGAGGAGCTATGGTGAGGATCTGAGCAATCAACGAATTGTTCAGAAACTACTTATTAGTCTGCCTAAGTCCTATGATAGTATTGCAGCTGTGATAGAGAATACAAAGGATTTAGACACTATTGATGCTCAGGATGTTGTTGCTATTTTAAAAGGATATGAGCAGAGGCTTGATAGGCATGGTGACAATAGTGCAGAGAAGGCTTTTGCTAGCTTCAACGTTGGATCAAAGGCAACACGGTCTAATGGTCACACCAGTAAGTCTCAGAAGAATGCCAAACCACACGGGCAGCAATGGGGCAACAAGGGTGATGGAGGTAATAAGTCTAATTCCTCTGTGAAAAATGAGACAGACAACACTGGAAATAAATGCAAATTCTGTGATAAATTGCACTATGGAGAGTGTTGGTTTAAGAACAAGGTCAAGTGTCACAAGTGTAACAAAATTGGGCATATTGCAAAATATTGTCATACAAACAAGGCTGTGCAGCAGGTGAACTTTGCTAATCAGGTTGAAGAAACCGGAAACTTATTCTTTGCTAATCATTCTGGAGAAGTAAAGAAGATGAGTGATGAATGGTACATAGATAGTGGATGTAGCAATCATATGACATCCAGGGAAGACTTGCTTGTAGACATTGTCAGAGAAGTGAAAGCAAAGGTTCAAGTAGGCAATGGAGTTTTAGTTGAAATGGCAGGAAAAGGGACACTGATCATTGAAACAATGAAGGGTAAGAGGTATATAAAGGAGGTTATGCTTGTACCTAGTCTAGCTGAAAATTTGCTAAGTGTAGAACAGATGACAGAGCATGGCTATTTTCTTGTATTTGGAAATCACAAGGTTGACATCTTTGATGATAGTTCCTTAAGTAACATGGTGGTAAGTGTAAAGCAAAAGGGGAACAGGTGTTTTCCTTTAACTTTCAACACAATCAAGGAGATTGCCTTGAAAACAAATGTGCAAGAATGCTCCAAGATATGGCACAAGAGGTTTGGGCACTTAAACTTTCAAAGCCTCAAGCTACTGTAGAGCCAAGCAATGGTATTGGGGCTGCCTGAAATCCAAAAAGGTGAAGTGTTGTGCCATGGTTGTGTATTTGGGAAGGGTCACAGGGAGCCATTTCCTAAGGAATCAAAGTGGAGAGCCAAGGAGCCATTAGAACTGATTCAGTCAGACTTGTGTGGTCCAATGCAAACAGCAAGCCTAGGTGGAAATAAATATTTTATCACATTCATAGATGATTTTTCAAGGATGTGCTGGGTTTATTTTTTGAGAAATAAGTCCGAGACATTCCATGTGTTCAAGAAATTCAAAGTAATGGTGGAGCTTCAATCCGGATACCATGTGAAGAGGTTGAGGACTGATCGGGGAGGAGAATACATCTCAGCTGATTTTCTTCAGTTTTGTGAAAATCTGGGAATAGAAAGGCAACTCACGGTAGCTTATTCTCCACAGCAAAATGGCGTTGCGGAGAGGAAAAACAGAACCATTGTAGAAATGGCAAAGTGCATGATTCATGCCAAGGAGCTTCCCTACACGCTTTGGTGTGAGGCAGTGAATACCTCTGTGTATTTACTTAATAGAAGTCCAACCCGAGCTTTGGAGAATACTACACCTTTTGAGAAGTTTAGTGGGAGAAAGCCTGGAGTTAAACATCTCAAGGTGTTTGGCTCAGTGTGTTACTCACTTATTCCTGGAAAGTTAAGGAATAAGCTAGAAGCAACAAGTGCCATAGGAGTTTTTATTGGTTATGGTACATGTGAGAAGGGATACAGAATATTGAATCCTGCAACTCAGAAGGTTTTGCTTTCAAGGGATGTGGTTTTTGATGAGCATGGCAAATGGGACTGGGAGCAACACAAAGTGAAAGAAATCTGCATTCCACTTCCTGCGGATGAACTGTCAGATATGAGAACAACTGAATCAGAAGAAGAACCTGCTTTCCAAGAACCTGAAATAGAAGAAGAACCTGCAGATGATCCCTCGGTTGATGACACACCTTTGAGGTACAGAAATCTGAGTGAGATCTATGCAAGTTGCCATTCATGCATAGTGGAGCCTGAGAACTTTGATGAAGCTGCACAGGATGAAGCTTGGAAGAAGGCAATGGAAAATGAGATGAAATGATTGAGAAGAATCAGACGTGGTAATTGGTAAATAGACCTTTCAACAAACCTATAATTGGAGTAAAATGGGTGTACAAGACTAAGTTGAACTTGGATGGTTCGGTTCAAAAACATAAAGCTAGACTAGTTGCAAAGGGCTATGCACAAAAGCCCGGAATAGATTATAATGAAACCTTTGCACCAGTGGCAAGGTTGGATACTATACGAACTCTCATTGCCTTGGCTGCAAAGAACAGTTGGAAAATGTATCAATTAGATGTGAAATCAGCTTTTCTGAATGGAGTGCTTCAAGAGGAGGTGTATGTAGAGCAGCCCGATGGTTTTATTGTGCAAGGAGAAGAGGATAAAGTGTATAAATTGCACAAAGCCTTGTATGGCTTGAAACCTTGTATGGCTTGAAACAGGCTCCTAGAGCCTGGTATGGAGAAATAGACTCTTATCTCGTGCAATGTGGTTTTAAAAGGAGCACAAGTGAGGCAACATTATATGTTAAAGGCAGGGGAACCTTGGATCTGGTCATAGTATCTATCTATGTGGATGATATAGTTTATACAGGGAATTCTCAAGAGCTAATGCAAGATTTCAAGACTGATATGATGCAGAGGTATGAGATGACAGATTTGGGTTTGCTACATCACTTTCTAGGAATGGGAATTATCCAAAGTGAAGACTACATTTTCATACACCAGAAGAAATATGCTTCCACACTTTTGAAAAGGTTTGGTCTGCAGGATTGTAAACCGGTTGGTATTCCTCTTGTACCAGCTGACAAATTGAAGAGAGATGATGAAAGTGGAGCTTCAAATGAAGCTGAATACAGAAAACTAGTGGGAAGTCTACTCTACCTCACTGCAACTAGACCGGATATAATGTATGCTGCATGTCTGTTGGCTAGATTTATGCATTCGCCCACAAATAAACATTATGGAACTGCCAAAAGGGTACTAAGGTATGTTCAGGGTACACTTGACTTTGGTTTGGAATATAAGAAAGGAGAAGGATCGGTTTTGGTAGGCTTCTGTGGCAGTGACTGGTCTGGATCAGAAGATGATATGAAGAGTACATCGGGATATGCTTTTTCATTCGGTAGTGGAGTATTCTCTTGGGCATCTGTGAAGTAACAATGTGTTGCTCTATCCACAGCTGAAGCAAAATATGTGAGTGCATCAGAGGCAACTGCACAAGCTACTTGGTTACGGTTTGTGTTAGAAGATTTTGGTGAAATGCAGACTGTGGCAACACCCCTAAACTGTGATAACACCTCAGCCATTGCTATCACCAAGAATCAGAT
Organism: Prunus dulcis; assembly: GCF_902201215.1. Lineage (NCBI taxonomy): Eukaryota > Viridiplantae > Streptophyta > Magnoliopsida > Rosales > Rosaceae > Prunus > Prunus dulcis. The sequence continues at coordinate 21,668,264 of NC_047653.1, read as the reverse complement.
CTTTCATCAGAAAACCAAACACATAAACCGGAGGTATCACTACATCAAAGAAGCTCTACAACAGGGTGTAATCAACTTGATATATTGTCCAACAAAGGAGCAAGTAGCTGACATCTTCACTAAGGCTTTGGCAAGGGAACAATTCTCTTATCTCATAGACTTGCTTGGGGTGAAATCAGTTCACAATTTGAAGGGGAGTGTTAATGTGCAAAATGGTAAACTGATTTAGTATGTAATTGTTGGTTTAGTGTTATACTTAGCTCATAGGCTAAGCTCTTTATACTAGTCAATGGTTTGTTAAGTCTCATAGGACTTGACTGGACAAGTGTCTTAAATCCTATTGATAGTGTTGTTGGATGGTTGAGATTGAAGCTAGGAATTGTCTAGCTCTCTCTCTCCTCTAACGGTAAAATGAGCTGTGAGTGTAAATGATATACTGTGCCTCACTCTCACAAAAATATACAATGTTATTACTGAGCATTATTATTCCTTCACTCTCTTCTTCAATATACTGACTTTCCCTCCATTTTATCAGTAGCTTATTAGAACACTAACAAGCATGTGTACACATTCTTTAGTTGGAGTCATGTCTTTTGAATTGCACATCTTGGATTTAGAACTCTTTGTTTGGATCTTGATATGTTTTCCATGTTTAGTTGGTCAAACACCCCTATCATATTGTTTCATCCATAATTGCCAACTCTCTAATCAGAAGCCCCTAACACCCGTCTCCCCTTAGTGTACTTTCTCCCTACTTGAGCTCCATTCCTTCTTGAGGCGTTCCCCCAAGGGTTTCAGTTTGAGTGAAGAGGCCAGGATTCATCACAAATCATACTGAAAGTTTCTTATTCCAAAAGAAGATGGAAGGATTAGAACAATTGAAGACACAAGCAGGACGATTGAAGAAATTGGCAGGGCAATGGTCATCTCAAGCCCTTGAATACGTTCATCAGGTTCCATCTGAACAGATTTATGCTGCTGTCGCCATCTTGCTATTTACCTCATTTTTACTCTTACTGGGTATGCTCTTTTATCTTCACTTTCTCAAAAAATTCTACTATGATAATATTTATTGATATCTTTTGTGTTGTAGTTAGGTTGTTTAAACGCCCAAAAGCTAATACCATACTGCTGACTGGGCTTAGCGGGAGTGGAAAGACTGTTCTTTTCTATCAAGTAAGCATTGACATTATTGGACTTTGTTCTCCTTAAACATTGTTATTAGACTCAATGTGTAGTGGACTCGACTAATGTCATGCTTCTTAGTGCATGATATGTAATGCAAACAAATTACATCTCGACCATATGACTCTGGTTATTTTCATTATGCCAATTAAGAACTTCGAAATTATGCAAGCTTTCTACTAATTAATTTTGCAGTGTTTTCAAAGGCGTGCATGAGGCTCACCTTGAGGCTCAGACATCCATATGTGCTACAAAATGCTGCAAAGACTTATGCCTTTCTATTGTAGCATACTTCTCACTGTTTTTTTTGCAAAAGTGGAAGAGACCCCCTTTTTTAAGTGTGCAGCCCAGACGACATCCTTTGGCTGGGGTATTTGGAAAAGGGAATAAACCATCCAAATAAGACGCAGAAGCCTGTTCCACCTGAAATATTACCCTTCGACTGACCATGTGCTTGAATGACAATATGTATTATGATTTTTTACGTTAATTCGAGGCCTGAAAGGCTTATGTCTCATTGCCTCAAGGCTTAATTCTTGCCTGACGAGACCTAAGTGCCCTGTCATACCTTCACTTCTGAAAACACTGGTTTTGCAATAAGAATCTCTGGTTTCGTCTTATTACTCAACTTTGTTAGACAATATCATGTTATTTTGAATATTGAGTTTGTCCTTTGTTTATGTTGTATCCTTTTCCTTTTGATAAAATTTGAAACTCTGTCATTCTTTGTGATAAGATGCTGTTTAGTACTTGGGAAACAAAATTTGGTTAAAAATTCTAAATGCCTTGTATTAAGTATGTCCTTTTTTTTCCCCGTTTTCAGTTTCTTTGATGATCTATTTATGCCATAGCAGTGTTGATCCAACTTTTGTGGCATGATTTTATGCACGTGCCAGCTGCGGGATGGCTCTTCTCATCATGGTACTTTGACATCAATGGAACCAAATGAGGGAACTTTTGTGCTCCATTCTGAAAAATCAAAGGTACATTTCAGCTTCTCGTGCTCATATGCGAGTAAACCGTGTTTTAATATGTATTGCTGTAATGAGGGCAGATCTAACTCATCTATTTGCCTTCAATGTGCAGAAGACATTAGCCACAAACATATTCTTCCCTTTCTACTATTGTTTTTGTTGATTGCCCATCTGGAACTTGATTGTGCTCACCCTTCTTTTGGTTGTCCCTGACAGAATGGAAAGGAAAATCCTGTTCATCTTATTGATGTTCCTGGGCATTCTCGGCTTAGAGCCAAACTAGACGATGTTCTGCCTCAAGCAGCTGGTATAGTATTTGTGGTTGATGCTTTGGAGTTCTTACCAAATTGCCGTGCCGCTTCAGAGTAAGATTTCTTTTTTCAGTATATAAAGCTACATATATGATATTTATTTAAAAATGCCTATTCTGCTTGCCATATGCTTACATCCATTTTACCACTTGGTGGTAAAGGGTGCCAGCCCTATTGGTCCAAGGCAATAGTGTGTAAAATTGCTAGTAACGAATGGAGGACCCTAAATATGGGGTTTAAGGATATGGATGCATGCTTTGCATGCAACATAAGATTTTCACTTATATAATGGCTGACCTATGGCACTTTATTTGCAACAGGTACCTGTATGATATTTTGACTAAGGTGAGTGTGGTGAGGAAGAAAATTCCAGTTCTTATTCTCTGCAACAAGACAGACAAAGTGACAGCACATAGCAAGGAATTCATTCGAAAACAATTGGAGAAAGAAATGTAAGATATGAGTTTTGTTTACTGTGGGTGTCTTTTATCCGATTGATAATAATGTTCCTACTCCAAGCCCTTCAGTGGTTGTGTATGGGATTATATTAATTGTTCGTTATATGCACTCGAAAATTATATCCTGTATCTTTGTTCTTTATTTTTATTTGTATAAGAAATATCCTTTATTTTCGTTAATTCCATAAATATAGTGCTTACAGTTAACAGTTTTGCTGTGATTTCCTATTTTTCATCAATGATGCATTCAAGACAAACTTTTCAATTTATTCAATTCTGATTTGTTTTTCCTTGTTTCTTTAATTGTTCATTTGTCGAGAGTGCTCTGTGATATAAGTTTCTGATTTATATATCTATTTCATTATCCTCATGTATTTGTCATATAATATCTTATAGTGACAAATTACGTGCATCAAGAAGTGTGATATCAACAGCTGATATTGCAAACGACATTACACTTGGAGTGCCTGGCGAACCATTCTCTTTTTCCCAATGCCAGAACAAAGTTAAAGTTGCAGAAGCTTCTGGTGTAGCCGGTGAAATATCTGAGGTGGAGCAGTTTATCAGGGACCATGTGAAGTCTTAGTATGTTTCATCCTATTTCATGAATTTGTCATGGTTTTCTTTGAGAGTTGAGTTTAATTATTGTTTTGTTGATGATTGGAGGGGAAAAAAAACCTCAACGAAGATGCTCAAAACCATTTGAAATTTTCAAGTAAAGTGGATTGTGTTCATGCTGATCAACTTGTGTTAAATGATTTCTTTGCTTTTTGATTGAATTTGTACGCAGCTCATTCCAAGCAAATCACACAACAAAATCTTTTTGGCCACAATAATTATCAGGCCAAAATATGTACTTTTGTAATCTTAAGGATTTGTTAGAGGTCTAGAAACCGTGATCAAAGGATATTATCATTCAACATCAAAATGTCCCAATTATAAGTCAAGTTGCAAACCAAAGTCCTATCAAAATGTTGGACTGCGGAACTTTGACAATGACTACTAGAACATCATTCAACATCAGATACTCAATTTTTCCAAGGAAATTTATTTTGGCATCTGGATCGCCCTTTGCATGTCCTAAATCAGCTCAAATGGTTTTGAATGACCATCTAAGCTTTTAGGACTTGGACCATTCATTTTTCTTTAACTCAATGAACCTATCCACACCCGAAGTTCGGATTTTTCTACGTTATAAGTTCGGATTTTTCCAAGTTACAAATTCGTACTTGGTATGATTGCGGTTGTTGCCGTTGTTAGATCAACAGGTTCACCTTTTTCCACTAGTAATCACAATAACCATTGAATTGTGTTATCGTTAAGCATGAATTCGTACTAAAGATGCATATAAGAAGTACTATTTGCTTTAATAAAGTAAAGTCAGGACAAAGAAGCTAAGCGAAAAAATAAGGACTTGAAAGTCATCAAATTTTGTCTATGGAATAAAAACTTCGAGTTAGACAAGTGGTGGAAAATTGGAAAAATTGGACTGTTAAATTGACCTTCCCATCTTAGACGGCAATGACTTTAGTTCTCCCTCCCTATAATTAAATTGAACTCCGGAGAAAATGACATTGACCAAATCATCGCAGTGATAAGATTTGATATGATATTATAATTTGCAGCAGCAGCAGCTTGCATAGCCATACTACTTGTAGCTCCCACACTCACAAGAAAAAATATATATTGCTTAACGTTTCAGCACCTACATATTCTCTTTCTTCATTTCATATACTACCATGCTTGATCTTGATCAGTGTCAAAACTTTCCTAGGAATCATCTCTCTCCAAGCTGCCATGTCCGCAGCAGTCGTCGCGGTAGTGCAGAAGAAAAAGACTTTGATTTCTGGGAAACGAACACGTTGTTGAGATGGAACATCGAAGATGAGTCTTCTCCTTTGCTCCCCAACCACCACCACTATAGTAATCCTTGTACAATGACGACGTTGTCACAAAGACAAGCAGCGATTGTTCAAAGTAGGAGGGAGCTGATGGAAATGATCCAAGACATGCCCGAGTCATGTTACGAACTTTCTCTAAAAGATATTGTTGATGATGAGCAACAAGGTGCTCAGGGGGTTGGAGGAGAAGAAACTGATGCCAAAGAGACAAGTTTCAGCTTTCGCAGTGAAGAAGTCCAAATCAGGAAGCAAAAGAGCAACGTGAAGAAGAAAAGCAGCTACGAAATATCAAGGACTTGTTCAAGCATGGAAAGTGAAACTTTCCTACTTAAGATGTTCTTTCCAACTTTTCTAGGTTCAAAGAAGAAACCAAAATCACCTGGGAATCGCTCCTCAAAAGTTACCCCAAGCCCTTCATTATCATTGAAGGACAACCATAAAGATTGGTGTAAGATAAGGACATTTTTCCTTGCAGGAGTAAATAAAAACAATCAGGGAAACAACAGCAGCTGCAGCAGCAGAACTAGGTATGTAATTTATTTATTTATTTATTTTTTATTTTTTTGTTGTTGATAAGAAACACAAATTGATTTTGTTTTGTTGAATCTGCAGGTTTTCTGATGAGACCAATGCGTTACCTGGGTGCTGGTTCTTCTTCCACAGCAAGAAAAGCAAAACCAAGAGACAAAAGGGATGCTTATTGTAAAAGGAAAATATTGCCAATTTGTTTATCTGTATATGTATATCGATCACATGTATGTATGCCCTAAAATTTTTTTTATGAGTAAAACCTAAATTTACGAAGAAAATGAGGCCGGCTCAATTTAGACACAAATTTTTAAAAGGAACTGCAAGTTGGCTAATAAAATGATACGTGATTCAAAATCCCAACAAAACTGAATGACGCCAAACACACCCTTTACTAGAAACAATTCAACTATCAAAAATTGACAGTATCTAAAATGATGGGAATTTGTAATGTTCCTTGTTATAGTGGGATTTAAATACATAATTTAAACTAACTATAAAAACATCGACCTATAAATGAGCGGTGAACGGCCGATAAACGAGTGATGGTGGTGGTTGAGGTGTGGTGGTGATGGCTGCAATAAGGATGTGGTAGCTAAGGTGGTGATGGTGGTGGTGGTAGAGAGGCATTACATAGGCCGTGTATTGAATTTTAGAAATGACACCTTAATGAGATGAAATTTAAAATCGAGTTTCGACTCCTGAATTCCATGTTTTTTTTTATCCACATTGAATTTCTAAATCTCTTTCTTTATAAACCCAAATAAAGGGACTTGGATATGCCAATTCAGAAATTATAATTTATGTTCAGATTTCAAATTTTTTTCTCCATCCAAACACAACGGCATTGGGAGGTCTATGATCTATCTACTAAACTACCTTAGGAGGATGAACGAGATTCAATGAACTGGGTCAGAAAATACAAAGCAGAATCCAATCCAATAAGCTTCTAATGATCTCCTGGTATATATAGTCTCTCGGTTGCAATTGGAGCATGGAGATGGAAAGAGGCTGGCCATTTAAATGCTCATAAATCAATCAATAGCCAACCTCTAATTATCTTAAAAGCTTCCTACTACAAAGTAAAAGGCCTTCTAGATTAGCACTAGTACAAAATTGCAAGCACTTGCGGAAAACGCGAGTTCCAAATATTTATCATGGCAATAAAAAGAGGCATAAAACTGGTTTTTTTTTTCCCCGATTGTCCTACAGCCTGGTCTAAAGGATGAAAAACAGAAACCTTAATCTAACTTTTGTACCAGAAACAGGGGGGAAAAGATTATAATTAATTCACACAACAGGGTGCACACCAAATTGTCAGACACCCCAGCTTTTACTTGTGTTCCTCTTCTGTATCCTGCAGAAGGGCACCTCTTACTTTTGCCCTGCCAAAGAATATAGACAGTTATTTATGTAAAGAGAACATATGGAATATGGTATTTAACAGTGGAAATACCCAGATAATGGATGGATGTAGTAAACAGTGTTCGAGAGGCCAACTTACCTACGATATGCAGGCACAACCCGATTAGCAACTGCTTTTGAGTTTATATCTCGAGCTGCTTCTTTATCTGCAGTATTGGCAAATAAATATTCAGTTGACACTTGATAATAATACAATTGATATGTGAAGAATTCCAATTATTGGCAGGTAACAAGAAAGTCAATATGTAAGCAGGGAATCTGAAAATGCTGAGGAAACAATGAAAAGACAATCAAATAAAGATATGATGCAATAGAAAGATATGATGCAAGATGAAAAGTTGACATTTGGAGGAGCTCTATTGATGCCTGAACAGTATTTCGCTCATAAGGTTAAGAAATCGACTAAATCCCAAAATTAACATGTACTATGAATGACATACACAAATGCAGCTGAGCTTTTGAATTTCCCTTTGAGAGTGAAGAGGCTTATTTTCGCATATTGATTGAACACATAAACAATTCTAAACTGATCGCCCTTGGAGAGTGATCAACCATGCAACAACATGCAAAAGGAGACCTTTGAAAAAAGGTCCTCTGCCTTACATGTGCTATCAAGTCAATTGCTGCTGGGGAGAACGAATATATATTTGCAGCAAAGCCATGTGGATAAATTATTTTCTGGCAATTAGTAGTTCAACAAACACCCAAAAGAGGACATGTATATAACTGGCAAAATGGAGATGCACTCAACAAAAGAGATTTTCTATTAAAGAAGATATTTAAAAGTTAACCCAACACACCTATCAAGTTCCAGAAACATGATCCACAATTTAGTTTTACTTGTAAATTTTCTTACTAATAACAAAGTGCACACACACACATGGCAATCTTCTGTTTGAAAATACAGAACTTATCACTTTACCAAAATGGTACACACTTCAGGCAAAAAGAATTACCTGGAGAGCTTTTCAAACCATTACTGAATGGTCCAGAAACATCAACTTTATCTGAGGAACTAATCCTCTGTAACTTTTGCCTCTTGGAATACTGCTCCAGTTGGCTCTGGATACTAGCATTTCTTTCCTAACATAAAAAAAGAACAAAGTTTAGTAAGGAATGGCCTGATGATAATTTAAAGATAAATTAGTGGACAAATATGCTAACAGATCTATAATATGCCTGCCACAAATTTCAAATAATCAATAACTCCGGAGTGAACAAAATCCTGCACTACTATTCAAAATTAATGATCAGCAAAGTAACCACAGGTCCACAAACTCCCACTTGTAAAATTAACTTTTTAATTATTATTTGCCTGTTTTCTACAGCAGCACTCAGTCTTCATAATCTAAACTATAACTTGAAGAAGAGGAACAGACCTTTAGAGATAATGTCAAACCAGAGAATTTCATAGTTCAATTATTATTATTATCTGAATTATATTAGTGAATTGAGTCACATAACCTATTCTGATATCAAATTGCTGATAGTAAGGATTTAATTATAGTATCACATAAGGTTCAGATCACCACCAATTGGTCTGAAACCAGTCTCTTTGTGGCCATTGGCCCCGTTCACATTTAATGTGCAACTTTCTCAGTAAACCAAATAACAACTGAATTGGGACTGAGTATGGGTTTATTCATTGTCCCACTAAATATTGAACGTATATGACTATAAAGTGGATGGTGGTCTTGGCATCAATGTGTTTCCCTTGCATCGACTTATGTTGTCTATGACTTGAACAAAACACTAGTATTGCTGCAGTTTGAAATCAGTGGTCGAACCCAATTGCACATACCAGACTTCTAATACCACTTCCATACAACACAAAAGTCACACCAATGATATGCCAAAAGTAGATGAACATTGTGCAAAGAATTAATGATGATATATGATATGTTTGTACATGTGTGAGAATACTTCTCAAATATTCTTTCAAATGCGAACATGTAGACATAAAATTGAGTATGGCAGAAGAAAATATTGACATGTTGCCATGTCTTGGTGTTATGGGGGCATGGCATGAATACCCATAAAGTATTACAGTGCACAACAGGTAGACATACCTTTTCAGCTGATATCACTTTTGACAATTCAATAGAACGCTGTTTTTCTGGGGCACAATGAGAAAGTAGTAACAGTCAATTCCAGCACAAGACTATTCTGATGTATGCCACATACACACATCAAGCAGTAATGCACAAAGAAGGGCTTTAAGATCCGGAATCGTGGCTAAAAAACAAATGGGATGCAACAAATATAGAACTAAGGAAACTCGTGCAGATGCACTGACAGACAAATAGGTATAAACACATTTAGTAAAGTAGTGAAAAACTTAATTTCTGCATCTTCAATTGAAATTCTTTACTTATTGACATTTGATTTCTTTACTTGTCGACATTTCATCAATGAACAACTTATCAACCCTAACCTTCCCCTTCCCGCTTTTCACCTCCAATTTTGTAAAAGGGAATTCAGAAAAAACACAACACATGCCCACACACATATTGCTGAAAGGAAATCAGAATACAGGCTTTAGATAACAAACACACATTGCTGCATGGAAATGAGAAGACAACCTTCCACATAAAACTCATGGATGCTTTTGAATTCTTCGAAGAGCTGAAGAGATAGATTTGCAATAGCCTCACTACCAGCAGTCCCCACAAGTTTTGTAAGAGAAATGGAAATTACAGGCATTCCTTTTGATTTTTGAGCCACTAGTTTTGCATATGCAGCACCTGTAAGACACATAGCACGGGTAATGTAAGCAATGAGCATATTTCCCTTATCAAAGTTTCTCCATCTACAAGCTGATGTAGATACAAGAATGCATTTGTGTAACACTTTCCGTTAAAGGGTTAGCACAGAATTCACACTGTCCATGTGATCTAAATGATTGACATCAATTCTTTCTTGTACTTATTCTTGCCATGATCAAACCACTGTCAAGAAGTTATACACTATTACAAAAACAGGGTTTAGGAAGGCTAATGCCTACAGTATTGCATCCATCATCATTGTTAGAAGGAAAAAAACAGGAAGGAAAAAAAAGAGGAAGGCTAATGCCTACCGTCGGAGTTTGAATGTCCCTCCAAAACAAGCTTTACATCTTCGGATTTTATGGAAGCTATAAGATAGTCTATGAAGTCTGACCAGGAGCCTCCTATTCCTATGCTGTCCCTCTGCACACGAGGTTAGAGCAAGTTAATCCAAAAAACCCACAAAAAGAAATAAATAAAAGGTTGATGGAAGTTTCAATCATTACAGTTACTTCCAACCATTACAACCCATCAGCAACTCCAGTAAAAAGCTGAACTTTAACCACAAAACAGAACATTTAACCATATTTCCCCAACTGGATAATAATTCAGCCTGTCCCTAACTAAGCAGTATTTCTTAACCATTAACTACGTTACATGCGAAGATTTAAACAAAATCAATAAATAAATATTTGGGTGCCCCTAAAATCGAAATATGAGGAAGAAAAGGGTCAGAGGCAAACCATGTCGTCAAGCTGGGAAACCGACCGTACGGCCTCCCAGGTGTCGCAGTGGAAATCAGTGACATGGATTATGAGGTGCAGAGAATCAGGGGAGGCGTGGACGTGGAACAAGAACCGACGCGGCGGAGTAGAAGCGTTACCAGACGCCCACTCGACCTTGGGGTAGCCGAAGATAGGCTTCAAATGTACCTCGAACCCCATTCATCAATCATCCAAAATGTCTTCGCATTAATTCAAAACATACTAAACATCCACTCTGCCTTTCTTTTTTTCTTTTTTTCTAGGCTCCGCCTTTCTTTCGTTATCATCTAATTATTTTTTAATAAAAATTATTATCTAAATATTTAGAAACTTTAGGTTTAAATCAAGAAATTTTTTTGTAATTAGCATATCATAAATGAACCATTTTCATTGAATTCTGATCAAAATCCAATGTAATTAATAAGAGATGCATTTGGTGACATAATACAATAATACTTGTGTTCCTAACCCTTTAACTTAACGAAACAAATCTTAATTTGTCCTAATTTGATCGAAAAATCCGGTCCAATTTGATATTATATATATTTTTAGAGAAAATGATTAAAAAGTTCACTTCAAGCCTTAAATTGTCTAATTAGTATAAATAATTAAGTTTTCTTCTTCCGATTGAAGCAGAAGAAAAAAAAAAGAAGGTTATTTCAGTCCATTTTAAATGTAACAAGACCACAAAAGTGAATAAAAAACTCCATTAGAGACCAATCATTTTAACAAAAAAATGCACCCATCTGAAAATCAAAATACTAATCATGTCATTGTTGGAGAACGACATGATCAAGGTCACTGTTGAAGAATGACATGGTCATAATAACTGGACCGGCTTGTACTTATTTGGAGGCGTTGGACCATTTTGTCTTTGTGCCCTCCTATTTGTCCTTATATGATAAAACCCTTGTATTTTATTATATTTTTATTTACTATATATATATATATATGCACATTAAAAATATTGTGAACTCTTTTTGTCAATAAATAAGGATACTTTTCAACTTATTTATTTATTTATATGACATAAAAGAAATCGAGTCATGTTATTGGATCTGATTTCCGATAATCTAACAAACCGAATATGGATATAGTCGTGAATGATCCGTATGATTATTGAATCAAATTACATTGAAATTTTTTTAATATTTAAATCAAATCGGATCACTCTATATTTGATCCACCTTTGACCCATTTACAAGTCTACTACCATATGTTATAGGCATGTTTAATATGGGGTTAAGTTTACGGTTTTACTCTCTTTTTTTCTTTTTTTCTTTTTTTAATAAAGAAGGGGCCACCTTACACTACCACCAACCACCACTACCGATCATCCCTCATCCACCGGACACCACTGCCCCAATGTACAAGTCTACTATCATGTCTTGTATGCATGTTTACTATGGGGTTAAGTTTACGTTTTTACTCTTTTTTTTCTTTTTTTTTTTGTTTAAGAAGGGGCTACCTTACACTACTGCCAACCACCACCATCAGTCATCCGCCATCCACCGAACACCACCGCCCCCATTTACAAGTCTACTATCATGTGTTGTATGACAGGAATCGCACCAGATTCCCTCTTCAAATCTGTGATGAACCCTGTTGCCCGTTCGACATCTCGCCAATGTCGGACCCACTTACTAAAAATCCCTTTAGCCCCAATTTGAACTAATAGATCATTGTGGAAATTTTTTCCTTGAGTTGTCTATTAGTATGGTAAGAGAAGTAAATCATGATTTATGATAGCTAACGTTTTGTCCTGAAGTTTGTTGGAAAATATAAAGCAATTGTTTAATTGTATTAGCAGCCTTTTAAGTACCATAAGAAAAGAGTAAACAATCATCTGCAGAATAAAGTTTTTGTTATAAAACTAGGGGGAATTGTAGAGAGAAATAAGAGGAAGAGAAAGACAATAGAATTTGTTCTATAAACTTGTATCATTCATCCTTGATAATCACCTATTTATGGGCTTACAACCATAGAAAATTAACCCATAAATTGAAGTTAAAGGTACTAATTACAATAGTAATACAATGGGTTACAAACCATTAAAACCTAGAGGTAGTGGATATTATGGTGGTCATCCACATTCCATATATTTATAACATTCCCCCCTTGGATGACCACCAAAAAAACACCACCAAATAAACGACATAGTTGCCTCATTAAAAACTTTCTTGGAAAACCCAATGGGACAAAGCCTAAGGAAATGGAAAAAGAGTGCAACATTCTTCTGGATCATTGATATGGTGTTGGAAGCGCTTATATTGCCTTGTTAAAACCTTGCTAGAAAAAACCTGGTGGGACAAAAATCTAGTCGAAGGGAAAAGAGTACAACACGCTTATGTCTTGTATGTAGTAGAACTAGGATGCTCCCCCTGATTGATATCTCCCCTAGATTTTGAATAACTTCTGGAATCTAAACTTCAGAAAAGCTTCGGTAAAAAAAGGTTCGCTAGATTATCTTATGAACGAATTTGTTTGACTCCAATCTCTTGACTTTTTCTTAAACTATGTCACCCTTGATGAACCCTTCTTTGATTTGAGCAATACAAGCAACATTGTCTTCATACATGATCGTTTATCACACTATTCGACCTGCTTTTCACTTTTCAAATGATTGAACTCTTTAGGAACATCATCAACTAATCTAATAGTTAGAATATGTTACACCAATGTCAAATTTGAATTCAAAATACTCAGACTCTTAGTGTTAAGTCTTAATTAAGAATATTGTGGTACTTTATATCCTTCAAGCGGTTGCTTCATGTGATATATCTAAAATATTTCATGAGCTTGAGGATTTCCTTGTACCATACAGTCTTAATAAATATGTGTGAGAACCTATAATATATATATATATATACATACACATATTAAATAATTATTCATACTACATATTAATTATTTATTAATATGAATTTTTCTTATTTAAATATTTATAGTGAAGACTTATATGTTATTAAATCTTAAGCCTAGTATGAGATTATCCCTTTAGTTGAAAGATGACACCATTCTTGTTATCCATGTGTAGAGACTTAGAATTGGTTTAATCAAATCATCATTGTCATGCCACCTTACATGCTAGTAACAAGTGATGTTGTGATATCATTGGCCAAAGGTGGATGACTCACATTATTCCTTACCTTTCTACCTTATCTTTTGGCGGTGGTGTTGCGAAATTATTGGCCAAAGGGGGATGAGTCACATTATTCTTTACCTTTTTATCCTATCTTTTGGTGCTAGTGTTGTGATATCATTGGTACCTTTCTATCTTATCGTTTGGTGGTTTAAAATATTGTATATATAAATATTATTTGTGTGCATACATAGCCTCTCCTATAAGTATCATGCTTCCTTATTTCAATCATTCATTCGAATCCTTTAAGATAGATTTCTACCATGAAGTAGTGTTAGAGAGAGAGAGAGAGAGAGAGAGAGAGAGAGAGAGAGAGAGAGAGAGAGAGAGAGAGAACAAGATGAAGGGCTCGTTTGGGAGTGATTCTAGATATGCCAAAAAGCACTTATATAGAGAATCACTTCTCCATATAATCACTTTTAGTGGTTTTAAGTGATTTTATGGAGAAGCACATGAGAGGTGCTTCTCTCCAGAATCACTTAAAATCACTTGAAGTTATTATATGGAGAAACACGTGGAAAGTCCTTCTTCCCAGAAGTGATTCTGGCCTATCAAGAATCACTTCCAAACGAGCCCGAAGAGCGTGTGTGTTTGTCTTGCAATATTTCATACTTATCATGATGAGTGGGTTATGTAATATGTTCTAAAAGTTCTTATTTTGTGATAAATGTGAAAATCATGGGTTTATTCTATTTACAAACCTCTCTATTCTATTTACAAACTTCTCTCTATTTTCAAGTCAAGCATGTCTAATTTGTGCAATATTTCACACAATACATATTATTTGGAGTTTTTGTGAAGTATGTATTATTCATGGAACGAGAACTTCAATGACAGGGTATCCGAAGGATAAATGTACTAGACGGGGACATAAGGCAGTGAGGTCGATAGGGCCACGTACTGGGTACAATTTGTGAAGGATAACCAATATATGAAGTAATGATGTGATATGATTTGGATTATGTATCTTTTTATTATATTTTTTTTAGAATTTGTAAAATGACATTGCTTGACTGGCATATTACATAATCTACTCACTAAGTGGTGGTTTGCTAATCCCTCACCTATTTTGTTTTTAAGATCAATTAGTGAGCAAGACAAAGCCGAAACCAAAGAAGTTGGATTAGTTTAGAGTGATAAACTTTTATTTATATCTTGTACACTTATAAGATTATTATAATTTATATATATAGAATGGTAATGTATTTTAACCAATTTTTTAGTCTTTTTATTTATTTCTTTCAATTCACGCACCCAAATTCTAGAATATTCTTTATTTTCGAATTGGGTCGTGACAATATGCATTTAATATATGGTATAAAAAAACTTATAGAAATGTGGATGCATCTACGATGGGATGGGAGACTAAAACCATGTCTCTACCAGGGAACCTTATGTCATATTAGTGACCTTATTTCACTTCACAAACACCAGTAATGTTTATACTTAACATTTGTAATTTGGTGTTTGAGCTATAGATTCAATATCCAACACTTCATATTTAGTGATAAATGGAATTGCCTATTTCTATATTTTGGCCCATCACTCAACATTCATGAAGCATGATTTAATATAATCATAGCTCTTGATGATTGTAGTAGCTACTAATAAACCAAATGTGTTATCAATTCATGATCCCACAATTCACATATGAGTTATTAGCATCTCATTGCTTTGGGGTACCAATACCTTTTTAGGGGCTTCTATTGTCACTTATGGGACAAACATCTATTTTAAGATGAATTATTTAGAATATGTGGATCATAACCTCCTATAGAGCGTTATTTTCGACAGGGTTTGAATTTTTCAAATAATCTCCACTTCTGGGGAGTTAAGTCTTTAGAACCTATATTTATGTCATGCAACATATATACTCACTTATTGTCATGTTAATGGATTATGATACGAGAATATCAAGCCATGTTAGCATATGTATAACTTATACATGCATTATCTTGATGGGACAAAAGCAGACTAATTCAACACTATTTCACGACGTTCTTCAGGAACTGCCATTTTGCCCCCTAACGGTGGAAAAATTGTCTCAAAATTTAGGAAAATAAACGCACCATAATTATCGAGTCAAATTGACTGGATTGGATAATGTAGGAGTTGTGCTCGTAAGCGTCTTGACGATAGACACAAATGTGACCATTGGTTAGGCGTATCCAGTAACTGGTGAAGTGGTCCATAATTAAATGTTGTATAGGCTCACAATCCCTTTGAATTATTTAAAGAAAGAGGAGTCAAAGTCAATTTTTGACTGAGATGGTCCTATGATAGCTTTTCTTTGTGAGCATGGTTTGCAATGGTATTTGTTAGACAAGACAATATTTTGAGTCTTTAAATGATGCCCTTACGAATTTATAAAAATCTTATGCATCATTATGGACTATGGATTGCCAAGACAGTCATGTCACAACATAAAAGTTATCGGGTCAATGAACTTCTGGTTCATGACATCATAATCTTCAATTATTTTAATGGTTGTGTAATACAACACACAAAAGAAAGTATGAAGTTTCTCCAATAGACACCTCTGGCTGTCAATATTGGGGCAGTAACAAAACATTACCATTTGTAAAACAAAATGAACTAATAACCCAACATAAATAAAATTAAATAAAATCTAATAATAATAATAATAAATGAGTAAAGTGGTATAAACGAGGAGTAAACTAAATTAATTAATGACTATGAAATTCCAAGATAATTCAATATTAATGTGGATTCAATATGTAGATAGAACTACAAGTTTAAAAATCGGATTTCCAACCAATTCAATGTGCATCAAAGTAGGCTACTTTCCATGAAATCATAAAATTTGAGTTTTTGATAATTCATCTCATGGATATAGAACTTCATGTTCATATATAGTATTGAGATCCATGACAAGCTATGAACTTCAGGTTCATATCAACATATATTCGAAGCTTTAGGTTTGAATATGTAGATTTAATTAAATTGAATTAATAGTTGTGCTTTGAACTTCATATTCAAATCAATGTATATGCATTTGAAACTTCTGGTTTGGATTCTTGACATATGTAGGCCTCATGGAATTGATTTTGATTAATACAAAATGAAGGAGTTTCATGTCCTTATGTGCTTTTTAAATTCACAGAACTTCACGCCCTCAATTATTTGGAATCAAAGAACTTCAGGTTATGATTCAATCAAAAGGACTCAGGTTATGTTCTATAAACTTGTATCATTCATCCTTGATAATCACCTATTTATAAGCTTACAACCATAGGAAATTAACTCAAAAATTGTAGGTTAAAGATACTAATTACAATAGTAATACAATAGGTTACAAACCATTAAAATATGGAGGTAGTGGATGTTATGGTGGTCATCCTTCCATATTGTTGAACACAAAAAATTACATGAC
The DNA here is from genome assembly GCF_902201215.1 of Prunus dulcis. Classification (NCBI taxonomy): domain Eukaryota; kingdom Viridiplantae; phylum Streptophyta; class Magnoliopsida; order Rosales; family Rosaceae; genus Prunus; species Prunus dulcis. The sequence continues at coordinate 21,651,417 of NC_047653.1, read as the reverse complement.
AAGGAAAGGGGCCTACGAAAGGATTAGATCATTCTCAGAGATAAAACGGTGGTGTCACTGCAACATCGCATAGAAAGAGCTCTCGCAAGGACCTCTTTTCTGTGAAAATATACAAATGGGCTTCTGCAAGAACTCCATTGTATCGAGTGCCTAGAAACACCTTTTGAGTGTTTGAAGGCACATGATAGTACTCTCGGCCAGCCTCAATGCAGCCTCAACAAATAGAAACCATACGTTGTTCTCTTTCAACACCAAATGATTTGCAACAAGCCATGAAATAACTTTTTGTCAACACCAAAATAAAATGCTTGGCTTATATTATTAAGAAAAAAAAAAAAAAAAGAGAATTGCTCGTGCTCAAAAGTTTGGAATCCTCAAAATTCCATTTGGCACCAAAATAACAGCAAATGTCACTGGCATAAAAGATGGCGGAAGCTTTCAAATTGCAAGTCAAGGTGCAAACAAAACTAAATAGAGAACGGACAAGACAAATGTCAAATTCTCAGTCAAATTTCTCAAAGACTTTCTGTAATACATGTTCACTTGTGAACATCTTGTAGAAATTAAAGTAAATCTACAGAGGTCACTGGTTCTAAAATTTGGTTTGTGAAACAGGATGTGCTACACTTGTTCCACTAGGCTATAAAAAAAGACAAATAAGATGGGAAGGAATTTGCAACAGCCAAAGCAAGATTTTAGACAAAGGCAAAACAAAGCCCACATGTTAAAGAAATGGGTGAGAAGGCTTGCCACAACTTTGCCTTCTCATTGCTACCCGTGGCCAACAAAAGAAAGTAGCAAGATGAGGTCATTGAGAAGAACAAGACCCAACACTTCTCAAAGCCTATGAACTGAAGCAATAAACAAGGGCATTGTCTTCAGAGCTCTCGAGCAAGTCTCAAAGTCACAAGTCACAAGTTGGATTTCTCTGATGCTAAAAATGTATCAATTAGCAAATAATTGATACAAAAGTCCTAAATCTCCTAAGTGGTACAAAACCACGCCAAAACCCACATTCCCACAAAATTCTTTCAAGGGGTCATCCACTCTTTGAAAGCCCTTGTTAAAAAATATATCTTCTGAACTACGTTCGGTTTGATTCCGCCAAGGAAACGTAGGCAATTTGAAAATTCAATCCAGACACAACCGCAAGTCCAAACAGAACCCCTGGTTTACCTTACCCAAATTCGCCCCAAACACTTTTCAAACCACAAAATGAAATTGAATCCTTGGTCCAACCACATTCATCAAAATTCCATACAATATTTCTCATACCACAAATTCTTTCAAGGGGTCATTCATTCCTTGAAAGTCCAATCAAATTCTCTAAAGAACTACGAATGGCTTGATCCCTCAAAAGGGGTACATTGGCAACCTAGGGACAACCCAGGTACAGTCGTAAACTTAAAGAAACACAAAAATCTCCCATTTAAAGTTTAATCCATGTTGGAATCAAAGGGTGTTCTCTTTTTAATGAGAGATTATAATTAAGAGACACTTTGTCTTGAATGGGTCGTACTTAAATAAAACGCATGTATGTCAGGGACGAGAGTGAAATTGTGTTAGATTGAGGTTCGTACAAATTACTTGTACAATTTTTTGCCTAACACATATATTTATAACACTCCCCCTTGAATAGCCACCGAATAAACGACATAGTTCCCTAAAACCACACAAAGGTTTAATCACACAAAGTTTTAATCATACCATGAGGTTTGCCATTTAGCAAACCAAAGTGGAGGAAAACCAAATTTAGATAGACAAGTAAAGAGATAATCCCAATTGATTCTATCATAAGATTTTTTAATATCTAATTTAATTGCCATACGAGACATCTTAAAAATATACTGAGGAAAATTTGATAAAATTTTATGTCCATAAGAATTTTATAAAAAATTAACTGATTTAATACAAAAGCAGCCTGATTTTGAGAGGTACAAGAATGCAGAATTGGTCGTAATCTATTAACGAGGATTTTGGAGATGATTTTATAAGAAAGATTACAAAGACTAACATGTCGGTAATGAGTAGTTTTTCCGCCTTAGGAAGAAGTGTTATATAAGTATGATTAATTTCTTGCAAAGACATATTCGAATGAAGGGCCTTAAGATAGCATAAACATTTTCCTTAATAATATTCCAATTTTTTTTTAATAAATAAAATGGGATGAAAACCATCAGGTCGTGGTGCTTTAAGACCACCAATTTGTCGTATTGATAGATCAATTTCTGGAGAAGTAAAAGGGGCTATAAGATTTTGAGCATCAGCCTGTGAAATACAAGGTTGTATATGATTCAGAAAGGAATTTAGTAGATTTGAATCCATGCTATGATCAAGGCTAAAACATTGGTGGTAATCTTGAACAATGAGATTTAAGCTCATTTTGAATTTTGGTAATTGTATTTTTACTGTTGCAGTAGCATGAAAAGTATTTAGTATTTGAATCTCCTAATTGTAACCAATTGATTCTAGCCCTTTGTGCCCAATAGGTTTCCTCTTCAATTGCAATTTTTTCTTTAAGATGAAGTGAAGTGATAATGACGTTAAGGGAGAATGAAGTAATTTGAATCCCCTATCAGGTTTTGCCCATATTCTCGTATTAATATGTCTTGACCATTGTCATTGTGCCCATATTCTGGTATTTCTATTCATGAGTTGATAAAGTTGACCCAACAGGGCTATGGCCCATGGAATTGTTCAAGTGTACCAACAGGTTGGGCCCACAGTATTAAAAATCGATAATTTGGCGAAAATATCCGCGAAATTATCGATAATATCGCGATATGAATTTTCAAAAATTAAACAATTAAACTCACTCACCCTCTTGCCACGCTGGGGCTCGAACCCAGCTCCCCTCCAAAAATTGCAGCCTCTTAACCAACACACTGGTCATAAGTTTGTGGTTATAATCTATGTAATCTAATATATATAATATACTACTTCCGAGTTGGTTTTCAAGTTTCAACTTTTCAACTATTCACCACGTTTCAACTTACTCATTCACCCCACCATTCAACGACACACCTAACTAATTAGTTTTCATTAATTACTACATATTTTCTACACTCACAGTGTTTGTCAGCTCGCTATATAATCAACTTAAATTAGTTAAATCCATCATGCAATGTATTTCCTTCCAATTTTTTGTGATAAACTAATAGATAATTGACTAAATAAGCATCCTCCAAAGTTTCAATAAAAATTTCCAAGTTTTTCTTACAATTTCCGTGGTTTTTATTCAATTTTTATCGATATCGATAATATCCCGATATTTCCATCGAAATTTCCGTGTTTTTGGACTATCGATATTTCCGATATCACCGATATTTTAGACCTTGGTTGGGCCATATTTGCATCAGCTTGTAGTTTAGATGGGGCTTCGAAACTGATCCTAAGCACAGTATTAAAAATCGATAATTTCGCTGAAATATCGGCGAAATTATCGTTTTTTTGGTCCAGGGATATTTTCGCACAAATCCTTCCATATATCGTCAATATATCGATAATTTCCTCGATAATTTCGACGATATTTCGGCTACTATATTTTCGTTCAATTGGCAACTTCAAATGGTCAATATATTAATATCGCGATAATATCGCGATATGAACTTTCAAAAATTAAACAATTAAACTCACTCACCCTCTTGCGCACGCTGGGGCTTGAACCCAGCTCCCCTCCAAAAATTGCAGCCTCTTAACCACCACACTGGTCATAAGTTTGTGATTATAATCTATGTAATCTAATATATATAATACACCACGTTTTAACTTACTCATTCACCCCACCATTCAACCACACACCTAACTAATTAGTTGTAGTCATATTTCTATACATATTGACAGGACCCGATCCTAATTCCATTTTGGAATTCGGGCCGGACCCTGTGCGTGTCCGACACCTGGCGAATGTCGGGCACAAATGACCGTTTTACCATTCCTGCTACAATTACAATTAAAACTTTCCGTAGACTCCTGCCGAAAATTCGGCAGAGTCTCCCCTGTAATTTGTGCAAACCCAAAAGCTTCCACCTGTTAAACAAGCAAATAAGTTTGCACCAACTGCCAGAATAGCTCAAATAAACAATCACCAGTTCTGGTTTCCAAACCAACCAGATATCAGAGCAATACCAAATATTTACAAGACTTTAAGAAATTTACAACAACATCCTACGTTTGGTGGATAGCGCGGGAGTTAGGAGTGGCCCGTGGTGGATTCCTTCGCACTTCTACGGCCTGGGGGCGAAAAACAAGTTTGAAAGTGTGAATGGACAAAAATAATGTTCTTAAAAATAATTTATAACATAGTAACCCCCGTTAAAGGATAAATAGGTAAGTAAATCCACAATTCGACTGTAATAAAAAACAAGGCCTTTATATAAAACATAGATATGTCTACGTATCGATACAGATATAGCACATGCACGAATATCAAGAAAACTGGTATAAAATGACTGAAAGCAATAGTTGCATAAAAGTACTCAAATTCCTTTAAAACTACCACCTAAGTGTACCCCTGTAAAATCCGTCAAATCCCCTGGTAAGTCTCGGCGACACACAGTCTATCCGAGCCGCAAACTGGCAGGATTCAGGGGACTATGGTCAGCCTGATCCGCTGGCAGGTCTCGATGACACAAAGTCGACTCGAGCCGCTCTGGCAGGATAAGGGGACCGTAGTCAGCCTGATCCGCAATCCTGGCAGGTCTCGGGGACACGAAGTCAGCCGAGCCGCAAATCCTGGCAGGTCTCGGGACACCAAGTCTGCCGAGCCGCAAATCCTGGCACTCAAGGTCCGAGCGTCCCCGAAACTCGTGAGGCAATGTCAAGTGCACTGACAGAACTGTAAATAGACTGGATGTCCGTAGACATCGGTCCAACTGAGGGTAATCACCGAAATCGGGTACATGGTGGTTTAAAATAAACTATTTAGAGAAGTCTAAAAAATAACTGTACTCTAAAACTATGCTGCTATTTTATCTGATGAAAATCTCAACTCTGTTTTCTATAACCTTTTAGCATATGCAACTAAGCAGCATAGAATACAGAAATGTTACTGCACAAATCATGCTCGGAAACATTCAATAAAACGTATTCAAGATCAAATAGGAAAGTCATTCATATAAACTTATTTATAAAACTCATTTGATAAACTCAATTATATAAAATCATTTATGAAAGAAAGTCCACTCAATGCTGGTCCGAGCTAGCTGGACCTCTTGAAGGTCCCTCCTATGGCGCAGCCTGGCCTCTGGTGCCTGATTAACCATGAAGACTAAATTAATAAACTACTCAATAAAAGAATTAAATTAAATACCCTGACCCCCGACTCCTAGAAATACGTGCACTCATTTTAAAGTCCATCCTATGCCCACTTTAGCTTTTCAGACAGTTGGAACGGCCTTAAAAGATCCAAAGCTTTACTAAGCGATAAACCGCCAGACCAGCCGATCCAGAACCCCGTGGGGTCCACGATCTCCGATGGCCGACCTGGGATTCTCTAGAGGTTCCTCACAGAGAAAGACCCATGACAGGACCTGACCCAATTTCCACTTTGGAATTCGAGCCAAGTCCTGTGCGTGTTCGACACCTGGCGAATGTCGGGCACAAATGACCTTTTTACCCTTCTTACTTCAATTTTTCTTTAAATTTTCCTTAGACTTCTGCCGAAAATTCGGCAGAGTCTCCCCTGTATTTTGACAAACCCCAAAACTTTTCACCTGTCAAACAATCTCAGAAACCCTACCAACAGCCAGACTAAGTCAACAAACAGATTCCAACCTCGGTTCCTTATGTTCAACATGATATCAGAGCATTTTCTAGGGTTTTCAAGGTTGCAAGGATTTTCTGCAAAACTTTACCTTGGCGCGGAAACTATGATTGGCCCGGTGGTGGATCCCGCGTCCTTCTACGGCCTGGGGGCGAAAAACAGGTTGAAAATGTGAGTGGACCAAAGCAACAATAATGTTCTTCAAAACAATTCTCATAAACATAATATCCCCCATGGTAAAATAAATTTAGCTAAATAAAACTGAATACTTACTTATTATATCACGCGTAGTCAATTCAAGGCATTCTATATCAGTCATATTCAAACTTGAAAGTTTCATACAAACCACTGAATTCAAAGCTTTCATAAAAGTACTGAAATCCAACGCGTATAAAAACTCTATACTCATATCTTTCATAACTGAACAAATATAAAGGGATCTATATATGAAAAATCAGAAAAACTGATTTATAATAGCTGAAAATCAACATTTAATAAAGAAACTCAGAATACTTTGAAAATACCACCAGTATGTACCCCTGTCATTTCCGTCAATTCCCTGGCAGGTCTCGGGCGTCACACAGACTTACACGAGCCGCAAACTGGCGAAATCAGGGGACTATGATCAGCCTGTCCCGCCGGCAGATTCCTCGATGACAACAAGTCAACTCGAGTCGCTCTGGCAGGATGCAGGGGACCGTAGTCAGCCTGATCGGCAATCCTGGCAGGTCTCGGGGACACAGAGTCAGCCGAGCCGCAATCCTGGCAAGTCTCGGGACACCAAGTCTGCCGAGCCGCAAATCCTGGCACTCACGGTTCGAGCGTCCCCGAAACTCGTGAGGCAAGTCAAGTGCACTGACTGAACTATAATCGGACTGGATGTCCGTAAACATCGGTCCGACTCTGGGTAATCACCATAAAGAAAAACGGGTACGAGGTGGTTTTAAAATAAAGTCCTTGTAAAAAGAAATATCTGAATAATAACTGTAAAACTCAAGTCGTGCTGCGGTCTTAACTGATTCAAAACTCAAACTTTGTTTCTGTAACTGGTAAATAAGCAGCACCGACTTATAGAATTATTACTGTACTGCTCATATTCAAAATCGTATTAAAACTTACTCAAAGACTGAATGAAGAAACTTACTCAAATAAACTCAAATATAAAACTCATTTATATAAAATCATTTATAAAATCTATTTTATATAAAAGCACATCAATTCATATAAAAGCACATCAAGTCATTCATGAAATCTGATTTATGAAAGTGTTTGGGCCTAAATTTGGCACACCCAAGAGAAATCCAAGAAGAAGGCCCGTGGTAAGAAACACATACCCAAAACCCAAAAGGCCCAAAGCATGGAAAGCCGACATTTGGGCTTTAAAAGATCAGCCCACAGAATTTGTTTGGATTCAAACCCAAGAAACTAAACAAATATATCTCCCACGTGGCTACCTCAGCTATTGAGAGGGTCAACATTTTCAACTAGAGTTTTTATGGGAAGAGACGTCTCCGGGGAACTACCGACAGGAAATCAAGAAGCCCACCTATTTTCAGAGATTTGTTTTGCCCCGAAGACAATAGTCCATCTTTTCAAAAGGATTCACAGGCCATGCCTTCTCAATTAGAACAGGAAATAAGGAATTATTCAGAAAGTACAGAAGAAAACCAAACCGCCATGGAAAGCACACACAAGCGTTGGCGTTGGTTGAAACAAAAAAAAGCAGTCACCCAGGGAACTAGGGAAGGGATCACTGGAGACTATTGAGAACTTGTCTGCCACGGTTGATAAAGATCTTTTCTAAAAAAAAAATCTTTTGCCGCCCATTTAAAAAATTAGAAAACACCTCCAAAAGAGGATGTCTTATAAAAACAGAAGCAGGCAAGGAAAAAAAAAGGACAATCAACTCATCAATCAAAAACACAACACCAAGAAAAAGCCAAGAGCTCACTTGAATTCCAAAATTCAGACTTAGAAGACAAGTCTTCTAGAACGAGACACCTCGTTACAAATTTGGTTCAGCAAAAGCCAAGACAAGCAGAGTTTGAGTTTTCACAGACGTGGAGACCCCAGAAAACCCAGGACGAGTCTTATTCAAGCAGAACAACTCTCGTAGTACGATCCTTAGCTCATCAGACCATCGAGAATAGCCACTTCTGTCCCTTTCAAGCAGGAGGAATTGCAGTTCTGCCTATTCAAAAGGCCTCACAAAGCGTGAAGAAAACGTAAAGCTCTGCCAAAATCCAACTTTGGTATCGATTTGCAGGTCAGCCTAGCATTTGAAGTCACAAAGCAGTACGGACCACCCCAGATATGTCCAGTCCAGCCTACAGCAGAATCTTCCATTCAAGCGGAAACGAAGTTCCGACAGTCTTTTAACTTGTCTAGAGTTAAATATGTGTATTTATTATCTTGCAAAAGGCAGTTCTGCCTAAAACAGTCCACTTCTATCAAACACTTCTGGCCAGAACAGCCGTTTTCTTTATATACTGAGATAAATTATGAAAGTCCTTACCAGCCTAAGGCAAGAAAAGAACTTACTTGGGAGATATTCCTCACCCAAATTCACAATCGTTTGATTTTTAGAAGTCAGTAACTTGGGGCGCAAGTTATCTATTCTAAAAGAAATCTGCTAGGATTCACGTCGCTAGCAGTGGCATGCTCGCACACCAAAGAAAGCTGACTTGTTGACCAACACATGGTCTCCAAGCCAGTGGGGAACTTCGCCCTTCCATCACAGGAGCTAAACGCGAAAACGGGTGAACAATTTGGCACGCCCAGTGGGACCTCTCAGTATACATACTTCAGCAGAACCGTTCACAGGTTTACACATACAGGAAGCTCTAGCCAGAATTCATACTAGATATGGAGACAACCCAGATGGCTCGCAGGGAAGGTTCCGAGTCAGAAGAAAGCGACGCCAGACAATCAGCTCGCGGCAGCACAGGAAGTAGACATTCTGGAACTACCTCCAGAAGGATGAATCAAATACAGGAGTCAATACTCCGACAAGAAGTCACGGTCCAAAGGAACCAAGACACTCTCAATAATATGACAGCAATGATGCAATGGCAGGTTAACAGGCAGTTCCGGAAAGACCGAGAGAGCGCCATGGCCAGAGTCCAAACCCCTGATGCTGTAGTCCAGCAGTTGGATCTCCCTCATGGTCCTCCACCGGGACTGGCATGGCCATACCAGGAAAATCCTTTAGTTGCACAGATAGCTGGAGTACCAGATCACAGAGAAGTCCAAGCTGGTCCAAGAGAAGAGATCCTTCCTAATCAAGAGCAGGAGGCCCCAGTCCGACCAAATGACCTTGTATTGGTTCAGCAGAACCAGCCAGAACCTCAGCCCATTCCACCCTTGGTGGTCCAGCATGATCAACCTTTGGCATTTCAGCCAGAACCACCAGCTGTATTGCCATATAGACCCAGAAGGATGGACCCTAATCCATTCCCTCCACCCGCAAGAGGGAGAAGGGGCAGAGGGGGCAATAACCTTTTTGCTAACCAGGACAGGAATAGACCGGGGGCAGACTGGAGAAATCACCCAGATATCGAAGAGCAGGAAGGACACAGAGAAGAACCTCCACTCAGACCATACAGAATGGAGCCCAGAATCGATTACATTCAGGCAGAACAGGGACAGAATCCCCCCCCCATCAACGCTCTGAATGATATAGGGGCATTGCAGAGAATGATCAGGGAAATCATGGAACCCGAGGCCAGGAGAGGTGAAAGGCCTATATACAGGAAACCATATCCAACCTGCATCGATCAAATACCATTACCTCCAGGCTTCAAAGTACCAAACTTCACCTTGTTCAACGGGGAAGATTCCCATGCTTCCTCAGTTGAACATATAGGCAGGTTCTCCGTCCAATGCATAGCTATTGAGAACAACCCTTTGTTGAAACTAAGACTCTTCGGCAATTCTCTCTCCGGACAGGCTTTCACCTGGTATACTAGCCTACCAGCCAATTCTGTGCAGACTTGGGAACAGATGGAGAACGTCTTCCATGACTATTATTACAGGGTCCAGCCAGAAGTCACCATCAGTGACTTGGCCGCCCTCAAGCAAAGCGAAGATGAACCAGCCCAAGACTTCATAACCAGGTTCAGAAAGCTTAAAATGAAGTGCCGGATCCCCATGGAGGAGAGACATTTCATCCAGATGGCCCAGGCTGCCCTTAAAATCTCTCTCAGAAAGAGGTTCGACGGGATATTGTTCGGGGACCTGGCAGAATTGGCTGATAAGGCTTCCAAATATGAGGAGCTGCTCAGAGAGGAACAACAGAGAAGGAACTCCTCTAAAGGCACTTATTACAAATCCCCTTCCTCTTCGGTCCACCTAATTGGGGTGGAATCACAGGAGGACACAGAAGAGTCAGAAGAGAAAGAGGTTTCGGTGGCAGAAATGGCAAAACTAAAACATCCTATTAGTTGCAAAGCCCTTACAAAGCCACCTAAAGACCAAAAGCCACCACCATTCACGGGAGGATTCGTTCCCAACAAGCCAATGCAGAACAAGGTTTACTCTTTTGATTTAACCAAGGTTGATGCTTTGTTCGATGAAATGCTGCTGCAGAAGGCAATAGAAACGCCTCACAGAATACCCAAGCCGGAGGAACTCAAAGGGAGACAGTACTGCAGGTGGCACAACTCTTGGAACCATTCCACCAATAGTTGTGTCGTTTTCAGGGACGTGATACAAGAAGGAATAACGGCAGGAAGGGTGAAACTGGCAGAAAAACCTCCATCGGTCACGACAGATCCTTTCCCTCAACCACAAGTCAATATGGTCAACTTGAATTGGCCAGAACAGAGAGAAACTCAGCCAATGACAGATACTAGTTGTAGCAGAGGCAGAAGGATCATAAGGGAGACCAGCCAGAAACCAAGAACCACCATATCAGCTGGGGTAGTCCTTTGTAGCAGGTGCAAGTGTGAAACAGAGCTAGAAGTCGTTCTAGACAAACAGAATCGACCCACGCCTAGTGTCTTTGATAGGATTGGAACCTCACCCCAGGGCAAAGCAAGGCACAGGAGCCATTTCAGGCCTTCACA
>NC_047653.1:21627588-21640487 GCF_902201215.1 Prunus dulcis | reverse complement strand
CTCTGGATGCACGGAAACAAATCAAATGTTGGCTGTGGCTTTCTCTACTCAGTACTTCACTTTTAGTGTCTTTTAAATTCATAAACAGATGCTAGTCACTTTTTATGCATTTTCAACTTAATACAAAGCAACTCTGACGTAGGAAAACTGGTCACTGGGTGGAAAAAGAGAGAAGCAAACTAGAATAAAAGTTAGAGAAATTGTTAAAATGTCACAAGGACAACGTGAAATAAAATAATAATTAGACCCTAATATTAAAGCCACCAATTAACTATACATTCTTAATTCTAATGTAATAGAACTAACTTAAATAGGCATACTTTCTAAACTTCCTGCTGCACCTAAAATAAATATATTTTCCTTCTTTCCATCTCAATATTTTTTCCTGGCGGGAGAAAACTGGACTTCAAGTTTCGTAATGTTGAAGCATCTTGAAACTTGGAACTTCAATGAACTTATCTTCTAAATGAGAGGAGTAGCAACAATTGCAACAGATCTTCAAAAATGGAACTCTTGTAAAATTCTCTTCTCAGCAACAAATATTAGCCACAAAATTAATTGAAGAGGAATAAAGAAATCAATGCTTTGATTTCTTGAAGGGCTGTCTTTAATAAAAAGTAGCTACAATGTTAGAAATTCCTACAGTCTAGAATTTATATAAACCAGTGTATTCTTCTCATTTCTAATGCAGTACACAAGCTCTTTCCTTCTTTTCTCTTAATTTTCTTTTAACACAGCATGGCCTTGGTTTCCTCAGAATTTCTGGTTCTGCATTATGGGTTTGAAGACAGGATTCTCTTTTAATGGGAGAAAACAAGAGAGAATTCTGGCTCGACGCTTCTGGATTCTCATCTTTCACAGTAGTTGCCGTTCTTCTTCCATAGTTGTTTCCAGTGCCTCTGAGATCTTACTTTTTTTTAAAAAAAAAAAATTATCAATTTTAAGAAATACTTAATTTAGCATTTCCCATTTTATAAGATATAGAATGGGACAAATTGAGACCAATAAAATCACACGAGGGTGGTAGGCTGTAGGTTGTTGGCCTATTCACCAACAGTTTTAAACTTTTGGAGTCCAGTGTATGTCTAACATCCCCCACTGTTTAAAATCTTTGCTTAACCCCTAGCAATACCAGTAGTCACTTTCTTCCCAAATAAATTCCCTGGGAAGTTGGGAGGTTTTCTTTCAAATCTAAAGGTGTTCAACAACATTTCCATGAAGTGGGTACACCTCATATTGAATCGGGAGCAGGATATTGATTAATGTTTCTTCAAATCTGCATTACAGTTTAAGTTTACAGGATGTTTTCAATTTATCAGAGTTGGTTAATGTGCCTTTATACGGAGCTGACTTAAGGCTATCTGTGGAACAAAAATTTGAAGAATCTTTACGTGATATGACATTATGATTAAGGATTGTAAACAGAATACTCAAAAGAAATGAGAAAGTAAATATATATAATGTACATATAAAATATGACAGAGGCCAGAAGAGAAAATGCCCATATGTAATATTTGGGGGTCCTCCCAATTGCATAATTTCGTATTATCTTCCTTGGCATCGCTGTAAGACAAATTTAAGAATTTAATTATTGAAAAAACATCTGAAGTCACAATAATAATAGTTCAGGAGTCTAATCTGGTCCAAATCAAATTTAAGAACTTAATTACAGTGAATCTCCCTTTTAGAGATATTTTATTTTATTGGGATGATCGGTCTTAGAAGCACGGTTTTTTATGAGTCTCTCCTTTACAGTCGCATCACTTGTTATAAACTCACATGCACTAAATTCTTTTTGTGTATCACATTAGATGCACTTCTATTTATAATGAACTTGCATAGCCCCTTAAAATCAGAGCTATAAAACTATCAGCATAGTTTCTTCTGTTAACTGAAGAGTAATATTTTTCTTCTTGTTTAGATAGTGAATGTTCCTGAGAAGGGTGCAAGGAAGCACCCTCGGGGTGATAACATACAGGTATGGTGTTTCTAAATTTCTGATTTATTATTGTACTCGCAAATATGTTCATATCATCTTGATTATCCCACTTTTAGAACCTTAGGTTTTGTTTATTTTATTTAGTATTGAGCATATTCATCTCTTAATATAAAATCCTGATTGACAATGTGTCTAGCTTGAAATATATGTTATATTTGTTTTATGAAAGCAATTTTTTTTTTTTTTAAAGCTGTAGCTGACTTTTTATTTAACTTTTCTTAATTAATAGTTAAGTAAGAAACCTTTAGAAGATGGGCAAAAAAGTCCATCTAAGCACAAACAATCAGAAAGCTTCAGGAGTGGGATCCCACTGTTCTTCGAGGCCTAGTTTATTGCTTTAGAGTGTACATTCATTTTCCAGGGTTTAGTTGATGCCCAAAACATGAGAGCTAACTCTCAAATTATAAGGCTAAGCTTGTGACAGAAAAAAACATAGGAGTCCAAGCCACCCTTGAGCAGATGAAAGTGCCACTCTAGCGGCCAGGGATTCCAGCTGAGAGGGAGAACGGAATGAATCCTGCAGTATTCATTCCGTTCAAGCTGTATCCTATTCGAGCTGAAAAAAAACACAAGGCAGATTGTCTTTCCAAAAGGGAGTCTTACTGACTGAGTCGAGGTAAGTCTCCCTCTTGGAAAGACAATCGGCCTTCATTCATTTAATTTCTTGGTCACATTTTCCAACAAAAAACTCAATGCACACGAATTAGCCCAAATGGGAAGGCCTTAGGAGTTTATAGGTAATCTCGTCTCATAACACATTCCCCTAGCCAAGGACTCCATTATCCTTTCCTGCACATTGATGCCCACGGACACCTTTTAGGTATATTTGTTGTCAACCTTGGATTAATCCAAAACGTTATTTCTTGAGAGACTTTGTATGCCTTTTTTAATGCAGTTTTTATTTTTTTTGGGTAATAAAAAAATTCAGATTATAGAGTACCTCTTGGGTCTCTTTGCCCTAGAATCAGTGTTCCAGCCTCGATCGCTATTGCTTTCCTCTCTCTGTCTCTTCTGTTTATTTCTGGAAGTTTATTTTGTACTGTGGTTTTGTACTGCTTCAGCGATCTGATAGCAGCTTAATGTTCTTGTCATACACCATCCTTTGAGGTCATTTTACAGAAGGAAAAATCTGCTATTAAGATTTTCCTTAAAAGGTGCACGGGCAATGGGACAAGGGGTGCTCTGACTTTATTAGCAAAGTATTATAAATTTAGACATATGCATAAATATTCCTATTTTTCGCTTTTATGGTCTCATATTCTTAAAATTCATGTAAATGATCTGCAGATAGATACAAAAGATATTCTTTTTATTTGTGGTGGAGCCTTTATTGATCTTGAAAAAACCATTTCAGAAAGGTAATGCTTATTCATTTTCCCTCGCAGAGTTCATTTACCAAATGTTTCTTTCCCCTCTTCTTCTTTTGTTTCCCCTTCTATCCCTCTCTCTATCAACTTTTTTGTGGAAAAATAAATCTGCTATGAAACTGTATAATTTTGACCAGACGGCAAGATTCTTCTATCGGTTTCGGTGCTCCTGTTCGTGCCAACATGAGAGCTGGTGGTGTGACTGATGCAGTGGTGACATCATCTTTACTTGAATCGGTATGAATCAGGACCTTTTAAAGTGAAAGTCATTGTTCACCATTTTCTTATTTCGTTTATTTCTTTTTTTCTGGAGCAGAAATATATCTGCTTGATACAAAGTAAATTCTTTTTCACATTATCTTTTAGCGTACGCACAATTAACACCACCCCCACCCTCCCAAAAAAAGATTAAAGAATGAAAACTGAAAGAAGCAAATTAAGCCAAAGTAGTTCCTTAAAATGGGTCTGAAAGCTGCTATTTTTGTTTTCCAGGTTGAAAGTTCTGATCTCATTGCATATGGACTCATACCAGAGTTTATTGGACGTTTTCCAATATTAGTTAGTTTAACAGCCTTAACTGAGGACCAACTTGTTCAGGTAACACATAAATGCACTTGTATTTGGAATCAGCGTCCTGCTGGTGCTTGGTCTAGTGTTCCTTCTGTTTAGTTATTTTTGGGCAGGCGGAGCTTGAAATAGGATCCCAAATTTTATGCTGTGCAGAAGTACGTCTTTGAATTTCTTCATAGAACTTTTCTTTTACAGGTCCTCACGAAACCAAAAAATGCTCTTGGCAAGCAGTACAAGAAATTATTTGCAATGAATAACGTAAGCATTTTGTTTTATATTCTGGGTTCCCTCTCTCTCTCTCTCTCTCTCTCTCTCTCTCTCAAGCAACTAGAGTTAAGCTTCTGTATGATGAGACCTTGTACCCATTTCAGGTGAAGCTACATTTTGAGGATAAGGCACTGAGACTTATTGCAAAGAAGGCGATGGCTAAGAATACCGGTGCCAGGGGTTTAAGAGCACTTTTGGAAAGCATTCTAACTGAAGCCATGTATGAGGTATGCAAGAATCCATTGCTTAGATGGATGAAAGAAACTTCTAACGTGGAAATGTTTTCTTTATTTATTTTATCAAAAGCACGGAAATGTTTTCAAATACGTAATCTGTTTTGGTGTGCTTATGTCTCAGATTCCAGATGTTAAGACAGGAATTGATAGAATAGATGCTGTAGTGGTTGATGAAGAGTCAGTGGGTTCGGTAAATACCCCTGGATGTGGAGGCAAGCTTGTTCGAGGGGATGGTGCATTGGAAAGATACTTGAATGAAATCAAGTTGAAGCACTCAGCGGTATGATTCCACAAATGATTACTATGCATCTGCCCTTTCTGGTTCTAGGATCCATTACTTATTTCCAATATACCTTCAGGCAATTTGGCTTGTGGGACCCGCCTGTGCAGTTTTTGTGGGGAATCATCAATTTTTCTTTTTCTTTTCTCACGAAAATTGGATGGTTTCATTGCAAAAACGATGACCATGTATTGAAAACTGATTGTTTATTTCAAAAAAGGGGGTGTGATCTTTTAATGTTCTTCTTAGAGTTTAAAAGAGAATCATAATCAAATTCAATCAACCTATGCAGGAAAATGTAGAGGCGGCTGAAGGAGAGGCAGAGGGTGAATCAGAACAATCGTCCAGAGCTATGAGCATGTAACACTTACACCACCGTAGTTGTTATAATCTGTAAAATTTATGCCATTCTTATTTGTAAAAATAACATTCATAGCCTGGTGTAATTGCCCCTTATAAAACAGTGTAGCTTCTGTTCACATTAACAGGAAAAGAAGGAAGAAGGCCAAAGTGTAGCATTACTAATTTATTCAAAACATTGTACAAAACTCATGTTGCATTGGATTAATGGGTTTCAGTTTTATACAGATTAGTAGCCTCATCAGTCTTCAGGCTTTTAAAAAGGGGGATTCATTATTATATTTAATATAAGGACTCAAATTATGAAATAAACCTTACATGATCAAATGAACTTTAGAAACACACTCAAAATCCATTTACAAAATAACAAAGAGACTTCGAACTTGTTATAAATTACAAAATTATCGTTGATTTCTTAAAACAAGTTCAACTTTAAAGTCTTATTAAAAAAATCTCAAAATATTTAATAGAATATTAACGTAATTTAATAATTAAAATTAAATTTAATATAGCCAGCTACCATTTCTTGAGGTTTTTTTCGGGTTTGTACAGTCAAGTTCTTTGCAAGATATCAGGAAGCCAAAGGATAAGTTTCCTGAAAGACAAAGGGACCAAATAGGAACCACAGAAATGCGATATGTTACATTTGTTGGTATATAATATTTTAATGTGGACATCTAGTTAAATTATTAAAATTGGAATTACTGTAAAAGAGAACACATTGGTTTGATGAAGGGCTGCAGTTATTTATATTATTTAATGGTGACCTAACTGAGGTCTGAGGTTGCTCTCAAAGCAACAAAATTTAAGGTTTGAGGGAGGGAGAGAGATTCACAAATCTTAGGATAAAAACTGAAGATAATTAAGAAATTTGGGATCATTATTTATTATCCTTAAAAGAAACATATAAACTGGATTTAAGAAACGAAACAAAGAAATTATCCAAAAATATGGTAATTAACGGACAACCAACAGATAATAAACAAGGCCAGTGTGATGCTAAACCAAAGAGGAAATGAAAACATCTTTTTGGATTTGCACTTGGAAATGAGTTCAAGAGCAGCAAACTGGGTTGGAAGAGCTGGTACTGCACCCTTCTGAGTAGTACAAATTGCTCCACAAGCATTTGAAAAAGACAGACTCTCCTTCAATTTTGTTACATCCTATGTAGTTAAATAAAGTTAAGGTTAGGCCAATTACAATGGCATAGTGGAAGTTGTCCAAGTGGTCATACGGGTCGGTCATCCCCTCATATAAGGGGACTTTTGGAGCCTTTGAATCCCCAGTCACCCGAGCATTCAGCAGGTCCTGGGTATATGGCAATGGGATCTCCTCCTCGGTGAACTCTGGTCCTTTGGGCATTTTAGATTTCTTGACTTGCCTTAGCCGATCCCACACACTCCTCAACTCGCCAATGACCAAGTCTCTGAGTTTGGAGGTGATGTCGTCGACTTCTTCCTCGGCCTCCTCAAAGGCGACTTGATTTTTTCCCTTATGGAGGTCTTCCACTAGGCGTTTGTTTCTCTCCCACCAGGCCTTCTTCTCCCTCAGCATGTTCCTTGCGTCGGTCGTTCTCCACCTCGGCATTTCAGCTCCCGTAGACGAGGACAAGGGTCTGTCGGTATCCTTGGTTCTGGTCAGCTTGAGTTCTCGCTATGCGTGTATCTGGTCCGCCAGCTCGGCATGGTTTTCTTGTAGTATCTCGTTTTGCGCACAGAGGCTATTGCTGAGATTTTGTAAGTCCTTTATGCCCTTCAGGATCCGTCTCATCTTCTCCTCTAGGTTTTCAGGCGATCCGACCTTAGCCTCTCCTTCCTTCTCCTC
The DNA here is from genome assembly GCF_902201215.1 of Prunus dulcis. Classification (NCBI taxonomy): domain Eukaryota; kingdom Viridiplantae; phylum Streptophyta; class Magnoliopsida; order Rosales; family Rosaceae; genus Prunus; species Prunus dulcis. The sequence continues at coordinate 21,633,584 of NC_047653.1, read as the reverse complement.
TGGGCATTTCTCCCAATTACACCCGAAGAGACTTTCTTCCCGAGGTGCTGATTTCTCAGCATGGCTTGGTTTCACTCGCGTCGGTGCTCAGATGGATGAGGGGATGCAGCTTCTGTTGGTAAAGAAGTGTTCCCACAGACGGCGCCAAATGTAAACTTAGTATCCTCCAAGTATAATGAATGGCCTGGATAGGGATCCAGTTCAGGGCCTATACCTCAATCTACATGGGTGAGAAGTACCTCGTAGAAGATCTGCACACTAAGAATAACTATCAGGATTGGAGCGAACTGGGGGTGATCCCAGTTATACTCCTTCTGATGATTAAGTCAGATGTGTTTATTAGGTGAAGAGAAAGGATATAAGGTTTACCTAGTGTCACGGGACGAGCGAGCGGCGCTGCGCGGCGGAAGCGAAACACAAAATTCTCGCCACTCGAAGCACACCCGTGCGGCCCAGGATCCACTTCGGATCCCAGTCAGCCTTCTCCCACTTCATGATCTTCATGACTCTCACAACTCCGCGAGAGGTTTACCTTCAAGTGTCGTCTCTTACTAGACAACGAGTCACACTACCGTGTGACAATACAATCACTCCGCATCCGGCAACGAACCCTCGACGCCCATACATCAAGCGTTGCATAAGACACGTCAACTGCATCGACCACGTCGCATGCTTTCCTCATGTCTCGCTCATGTCCAAGTCAAGACATAGCGATCTAACACACCATCGGTTTACCCACACTTCTGTCGGTCATTCCTTTAGCGTTCACGATAGCCCACATCCTCAAGCTATACACGCAAGCTGTCATACTTGCATGTCGCCCAAGCCTTGGCGACATATATATTCCGAATGTCCCACATAACCATCTATGCATTGCATGGGGTCGCAACCCATGCGTACCGGCATCCGAATATCTTCCTTCAATATTAGACAAGGCCGAACCCAAGCCAAGTCCATCGAGTATTGTCATATGTCTCGCTAGCCGATGGCATAGCGAATGCCATATGTTGACCTCACTCTTTCCAACGATGCGCAATACGAACGGCCCCGCGTGTTCGTACTGTCCTCGGGAATTCCTTTCCTTCGGAGGCACAGATTATCCTTCAACAATCTTATGCCCGCCCTTATGACTATCTCCAATGTCATAAGGATGCTCGCTTAGTGCCACAAGGGTGTAAGCACCAGGGGTGGTGGAGAGCATGACACCATGTCACCCCCTATATAGCATTTTATGCATTTAGCCTTCTGCCAGGAGGGAACATCACCTATGCACGAGGAGTCATAATTGGGCATAACTTCTTCATACGAACTCCGAATGGCAAACCGTCAGTTGCGTTTCATGCGTCTCGACATCACGAACATATTCCGTATTTTGGGTTTCCTCAGATTCCTCCCGTAACCTTCGGAAATACCCAAAATACCCTTTACAAGTGCAACTCGGCCAACACCTACCATTCTAGCTCTTAAGCTATCGCCCGTCCACACTTGGACTACCTCATAAGCGCATAGATGTCCCAACGGAGTCGCGGTAACACTTGTCTAAGTGCGACCCGTGACATTCTCCCCCACTGATAATGTCGACGTCCTCGTCGACGTGCCTCACTGCACCGCCGACTACGGAATCACGATAGCACTCACTTATGTGCGATCCGTGACATTCTCCCCCACTGATAATGGCGACGTCCTCGTCGACTTGCCTGCTGCATTGCTGCATAACAACACCATATAGGATTATCTTCTTCTCTTCGCTCCAAGGACCACAAAGCACCACTGCCTTAACCCTTTTCAACTTTCTCTTTCAAAGTTGTATTCCTTTCCCTCTTCTTGGGCCGAGACCTCTGTCTCTTGTCGCACTCAACCTCTGAACAATCACATAGCTCGTTGGTCAAGTACTTCCCCATTCTCCACATTCAAAGAGATGCACCCCCTTGGGTGTGACTCAAGCCAACCGTGTGTCCTCCACGGCACCTCCATTTCGTGCATCTGCACTGCCATACCTTCATGGCATTCAAGGTTCTCCCCTACTTCTCGTCGGCACACCATCACTTCAGGGTGCCACTCCAGCAAAGTTCCACAACACTTAGGCCATAACAATTCACCAAGGTTAAACATCATCCCTACTACGAGTAGAACCACCTTACTACCACGCCCCAAACTTGGACTCGGCAGAACCACTTCTATAGCATCCCCACGGGAACAAGTAAGATGTCAACACCCAAGTTACTCCAACTTTGCCTGCCATCAAGTGCGGACATACCCTATGTCCTTAGCAACCATGCCCCTAAGTAAGATTTCGGGATCCCCTTCTTTTGGAACACTCCGTTGTTCCGGATATCAATCAGCAAACTTATGTCAAACATTGTGCCTCACACCTCCATTCTCAACAATTGTGAAAGCAACCACTTGAGTGACTCCCTCATCAAAGCCTAGCCCGTCAACAACTTACTCCCTCAATGGAGCCTAGCTCATCAGCGACTTACTCCCTTCGAAGACTGCACCATCTTGGTCTTGAGCTTCCACAACTTCTCCACAAACAAGGCCTTGCACCATTCGTTCGACACTCATCTCCAACTGAATTCAATCCAATTACTGATGACATGCTATGGTTCGAGTATAGCCTACCTCCAGCACTCTCACCAAACTCACACTGCCATCTTCCTCAACCCTTAGCCTGGAACACGCAACATCACTTTGTCAACTGTGTCTCCTCCAAGGCTCCTCCATCTGTTTTGCGCATGTGCGCTGCCATACCTCAATGGCATTCGTGGGTCTCCCCCCACTTATCTCGTCGACGCACCCTCACGTCAACGTGCCTCCGAAGCGAAGCTCTACTACACTTTAGGCCTTCACACTTCACCAAGGTTTGATGTCATCCCTACTACAAGTAGAACCACCTAACATCGCCCAAACTTGAACTCGGTAGAACATACTTCTGTAGCATCCACAAGGGAACAAGTAAGACATCCTCCCTCTAGTTACTCTATCTTTGGCCTCCCATCAAGTGCGGACATACTGTGTCCTTAGCCACCATCTTCGCAAGAAAGACTCCGGGATCCACCTTTGGAACACTCCTGCATTCCGAATATTAGTTAGCAACCTTGTGTCAAACATTGCACTTCACCCATACGTTCTCCACAATTGCAAGAGCAGCCACTTGAGTGACTCCTTTGTTAAAGCTTAGTCCATCAGCAACTTACTCCCTCAATAGAGCCTAGTACGTCAGCAACTTACTTCTTTGAAAGACAGCCCCCTTTCGGCCTTCAGCCCTCACAAATCTTCCCTGAACAAAGGTCTCGCACTGTCTGCTCAACACTTGTTACCAACAAAGTTTGTCACAACCTTCAATGGTATGCCACGGTTCGAGTGCAAGCCAATCTTCAACACTCTCACCAAACTCGCGCTCCCATCCTCCCCACATCCTGAACTGAACAAGCAACATCACTTCATCACAAGCCAGTACCCCTGCCTACCCGCCTTCCGGGCGCTTGGTGCACGGATTAGAAAACTAGGCAACCGAGCAGCAACACCAACCATCATCCCACATCTTAGAGTCATCCTTCTTGATGTCTTCTCAAAACTTCGAGGCAAACTTTTGGATACCTTCACCCTTCCATAGGATCCAGCACCAAGACGGGTTTCCATCAACCGTCACACAACTTGATTCCAACAATCATCTACAGTGACGTTGGGGTTCTTCATCCAACTTCACAAGTCCACTACCCATCACAGGCAATGACCTGCTACCTTGCTATCAAAGTTGTCCCATCACCAATCTCTTCTAGGTACGAATCTCTCACACAGAAACCACCATCTGAATCGATCAGCTCTTCGACATCCTTCTCTGAACTGCCGTCTTGTCATGGAGCTCTGATACCATCTGTCACGGGACGAGCGAGCGGCGCTGCGCGGCGGAAGCGAAACACAAAATTCTCGCCACTCGAAGCACGCCCGTGCGGCCCAGGATCCACTTCGGATCCCGGTCAGCCTTCTCCCACTTCATGATCTTCATGACTCTCACAACTCCGCGAGAGGTTTACCTTCAAGTGTCGTCTCTTACTAGACAACGAGTCACACTACCGTGTGACAATACAATCACTCCGCATCCGGCAACGAACCCTCGACGCCCATACATCAAGCGTTGCATAAGACACGTCAACTGCATCGACCACGTCGCATGCTTTCCTCATGTCTCGCTCATGTCCAAGTCAAGACATAGCGATCTAACACACCATCGGTTTACCCACACTTCTGTCGGTCATTCCTTTAGCGTTCACGATAGCCCACATCCTCAAGCTATACACGCAAGCTGTCATACTTGCATGTCGCCCAAGCCTTGGCGACATATATATTCCGAATGTCCCACATAACCATCTATGCATTGCATGGGGTCGCAACCCATGCGTACCGGCATCCGAATATCTTCCTTCAATATTAGACAAGGCCGAACCCAAGCCAAGTCCATCGAGTATTGTCATATGTCTCGCTAGCCGATGGCATAGCGAATGCCATATGTTGACCTCACTCTTTCCGACGATGCGCAATACGAACGGCCCCGCGTGTTCGTACTGTCCTCGGGAATTCCTTTCCTTCGGAGGCACAGATTATCCTTCAACAATCCTATGCCCGCCCTCATGACTATCTCCAATGTCATAAGGATGCTCGCTTAGTGCCACAAGGGTGTAAGCACCAGGGGTGGTGGAGAGCATGACACCATGTCACCCCCTATATAGCATTTTATGCATTTAGCCTTCTGCCAGGAAGGAACATCACCTATGCACGAGGAGTCATAATTGGGCATAACTTCTTCATACGAACTCCGAATGGCAAACCGTCAGTTGCGTTTCATGCGTCTCGACATCACGAACATATTCCGTATTTTGGGTTTCCTCAGATTCCTCCCGTAACCTTCGGAAATACCCAAAATACCCTTTACAAGTGCAACTCGGCCAACACCTACCATTCTAGCTCTTAAGCTATCGCCCGTCCACACTTGGACTACCTCATAAGAGCATAGATGTCCCAACGGAGTCACGGTAGCACTTGTCTAAATGCGACCCGTGACATTCTCCATCTATGCATTGCATGGAGTCGCAACCCATGCGTACCGGCATCCGAATATCTTCCTTCAATATTAGACAAGGCCGAACCCAAGCCAAGTCCATCGAGTATTGTCATATGTCTTGCTAGCCGATGGCATAGCGGATGCCATATGTTGACCTCACTCTTTCCGACGATGCGCAATACGAACGGCCCTGCGTGTTCGTACTGTCCTCGGGAATTCCTTTCCCTCGGAGGCACAGATTATCCTTCAACAATCTCATGCCCGCCCTTATGACTATCTCCAATGTCATAAGGATGCTCGCTTAGTGCCACAAGGGTGAAAGCACCAGGGGTGGTGGAGAGCATGACACCATGTCACCCCCTATATAGCATTTTATGCATTTAGCCTTCTGCTAGGAAGGAACATCACCTATGCACGAGGAGTCATAATTGGGCATAACTTCTTCATACGAACTCCGAATGGCAAACCGTCAGTTGCGTTTCATGCGTCTCAACATCACGAACATATTCCGTATTTTGGGTTTCCTCAGATTCCTCCCGTAACCTTCGGAAATACCCAAAATACCCTTCACAAGTGCAACTCGGCCAACACCTACCATTCTAGCTCTTAAGCTATCGCCCGTCCACACTTGGACTACCTCATAAGAGCATAGATGTCCCAACGGAGTCACGGTAGCACTTGTCTAAATGCGACCCGTGACACTAGTGAGAATATTTATTACCTTTGTCTAGAGATAGGTGAGGGGTATTTATAGGGGAAGAAGGGGAGATTGGGATATCTTTGAGGGAGAATATATTTTCCTCCCTTCCTACTAGCGGGGCTGAACATACATTTAATGGCATGTCCTAATCACCATGCTATTTGACAAGGGTCAGGTGGTGAAGCAATGGCTTCGGATGGGAGGCGTATTAAATAGTCCCTTTCCATCACCAAG
>NC_047653.1:21587933-21627488 GCF_902201215.1 Prunus dulcis | reverse complement strand
TGGTTCACTTGCCAGAAGAGGCATTGCTTGCTGGTCCTGTCAACTATCGTCAATATCGCTGGATGTATCCAATAGAAAGGTATATAATCTTTATCATTTGTGTATGCATCATTATCGACAGTTTGCTAATTTGTATCATATCGTTTTATTTTGACAGGCTTCTCGGAGAGCTGAAAAAAAGTGTACGCAACAGGGCAAAGCCCGAAGGATCAATTATAGAGGCTTGGGTTCAATATGAGTCGCTTACTTTCTGTGGAATGTATTTAAAAGATGTGGAGACGGTTTTCAATCGTCCTCAACGCAATAATGACGGAGGTATGAGAAAGGAAAAACTTTCTGTTTTTGCCCAAAGCGCACGGCCCTTTGGAGATCCTGGACGAGGAGAGTCGTTTTCTAGAAATGACATGGAAGTAGCGCATTGGTTCGTACTGAACAATTGTGATGAGATAATGGCATACTTAGATGAGCATGAAGAGATGATGAAGCGAGAACATCCATCACATTTAGTTGCCCAGAAACAACGTGAATTATTTCCACAATGGTTTTTGGAATCTGTAAGTTATAAGTGTTTTGTATTTGACAAATATAAATTGTAGTATTTAATTTTATCAGACTAACATGTGAATGGTTTTCTATTATATTAGGTGAATAAGTTGAAATCATCGAATTCCCCCACTTACAGTGATGAGTTATATAACTTGGCCCTCGGCCCGATTCGAGCTGAATTGTTTTCGGGTTGTTATATTAACGGTGTTAAATTTTTGGGGGCTGCACGAGATGACAAGTTGTGTACGCAAAACAGCGGTGTCCATGTCCCAGGTGGAGGCGAAAGTACAAACATTGATTTCTATGGCAAACTCACAAATGTCGTGCAATTGCTTTACAAAGATCGATACCAAGTCATCATGTTTAAGTGTCGATGGTTTGATACCAACCCAAATAGGGTGGGCAGTGTTAAAATCGACCATGGAGTACTGTCTGTGAACATTAACAGAACTTGGTATGATGACGACCCTTACATTTTGGCGAACATGGCAACACAAATTGTGTATCTAGATGACCCTAAAGCCGGGAGCGGTTGGAAAGTTGTTCAGAAGATGGATCATAGGAACGTGTATGCTATACCAGAACTAGACCCAACTGACAACGACGTCGACAATGTGGCTGACCAACGTTTAGAATCATCAATGGAAATTGATGCGGAAACACTTCGAGATACACATGTTATACAAGAACCGTTTCAAATCCAAGGAGTGTCTTCAATTGAAATACCGATTCAGTCAATTACAATTGACCTCGGGGATCTTCCAAGATTCGATGTTGCAGTGGGCATGAGCAGCGAAGATGATGTAGTTATAGTAGACGAGGAGGAGGAGGATTGGGAGACCGAAAGTGATGATAGCGACGATAACGAAAGTTATTATAGTTCAGATGATGAATAATTACATTTGTTCTAATTTTATTATGTTAGTGTACAGACTTTGTGTAATACAAATGTTTGAATATATATAGTACAAATATCCAAACCATATATATGTGCACAACTCAAACTTTATTCAAATAAATTTAGTTATAACACATTTGTAAATCAATATATCCAAACCATTTTAATAATCATTTTTAATTTTTGTTTTTGACAAAACACATTTATAAAATGAAAATGATACAAAATTTGTTATAAAACATTGATTGATCAATAAATATATCCAATCATTTTTATACAAAGTATGAAAACTATTGACAATAAACATTTTTCAAAACTGAAAACCCTTGCGCAACGAAGTGGACATCGTTTGCGCGACGAAGGAAAACTCGTCGTGCAAAGTTTGCGCGACTCAAAATACACTAATCGCGTGAAGTTAATTAATTGCGCGACAAAGTGTCCCCCGTCACGCGCGAAAGTTTGCGCGACGATAAACATTTGTTCGTCGCGCAATATATATTATTTTATAATATATATTATATATACACATATATATTTGAAATTGACGATCGAGTTAGAGTATTGTTTCATATAGGGTCCTGGAGTGTGGGTGTAAAAATTCATCAAAATCGGAATTAAAATAACCGTTAAATCATGAGTTATCATTTATAACCGTTCAAAAGTTTTGTCCCGTTACTTGATCTCTGAATGTTTTTTTTTTTTCGATTTTTGGGGTCTAAGATCTCGAAGTACAAATAAACGAGTTTGACGGCTGGATTGCTGAAACAACTTTCGTAGAATGCGTTTGGCATAGCAACCATATATTCACAAACAATAACTAGTTTACTTATACATTCGTTAAACATAACATAACATGATGTCATATCACCCTAGTGTAAACATCTGAAATTGAAGATCAAATTGACCAATTGTATTCATATAGGGTAAAGAAAAGTAGCTGCAAAAAATTACACAAATCAGAGCTAAAATAACCGTTAAATCTTGACTTTTCATTTACAACCGTCGACAAGTTTCGTCCTGTTACTCTATCTCTGAATGTTTGTTTTTTTCGATTTTTGGCATATACGATCTCGAAGTGTAAAAAAACAATTTTGCCGGTTGGATCATGAAAACTAGTTTCGGGTTTAGGGTTTCTGCGGTTTAGGGTTTAGGGTTTAGGGTTTACGGTTCATGGTTTGCGCGACGAATAAACGTGTTTGGTCTCACAAGGCTGCGCGACAAAGTGTATACTTCGTCGCGCAATATAGCCAGAACTTTCACATTTCAGTCTCTCCCTCCTCGCATACTTAGCGAAATTTTTTTTTGGAAGGTTTTGCGCGACGAAAAGAGTGGAATTCGTCGCGCCATACCAGCCAGAACTGTCACATTCCACTCTCTCCCTCCTTGGACACTTAGCGAAATTTTTTTTTCCAGATTTTGCGCGACGCGGTACGTATACGTCGCGCAAGAGTTCAATTTCGCCCCCAAACCCTTTTTTGGCGGACTGCCAACATTGCGCGACGAAAAAATATCTTGCGTCGCGCAAGAATTCCAAATTTTTTTGTGATTGCGCGACGAATAGGAATCTTGCGTCGCGCAAGAGTTCAATCTCGCCCGCCAAACCCTAATCCCAAATTTTTTGGCGGACTGCCAACATTGCGCGACAAAATTTAATTCATGCGTCGCGCAAGAATTCAATCTCGTCCGCTAAACCCCAAATTTTTTGGCGGAATGCCAACATTGCGTGACGAAGTTAATCATTTCTGCATCGCGCAAAAACTAAATTTTAACATTGCGCGACGGAAGACGTATTTTTTTCGTCGCGCATGGGTCATTTAAAATTTCTTGCGCGACGAAATCTCTTGTTCGTCGCGCAAAATCGAATAAAATTTCAGAAACCACGCGATGGCCTCCTTCTTCCCCAGTTTCTGAAAATCCTCAGCTCCGCCGTCTCTCTCCCCGCCGCCGCCGCTGCCTCCTACCCCTGTGGAATTGGACCGCGCCCGCGACGAAGGTGGTACCCCGGAGCTCCCCCGCCGTCACCGTCGAGCCAGCCGCCGCGTTTTCTTCGGTTTTGGCCGAATCTCCTCCGCCGTGATTCTCCCTCCTCCGGCGACCAATTCCGCCACCTCAGGTATGGTTTCTGTCCTATTTTTCATGCTTTAGCTGATTGTTGGGTAGGATTTGTGAATTTGTTGCACTAGGCCGCTTAATTTGAAACCCTAAGTTTTGGCCGGATTTTGATTTTCAATTCCGGCCACTTCCGGCCATTTTTCGGGGTATGCCCGAGAACAAAAGTGGCTCCAATTGATGTTTTGAACCTAGGGTAGGAACCTTGGCCCTTAGTTTTAAGAATTTTCCGGCGATTGGTATCGCTTTGGACACCCGCTGGAGGCGGCGCGTGGGGCGGCGCGTGGCTGACTGCCGCCACCTGAATTAGGTCCTACTGCAATCCTGTAGTTGTCACGAGCGCATAGGTGTTTTCGGATTGGAATTTGGTTACCGTTTGCGTCTCGAATGGATTTTGCCGATTGTGCGATTTCCGGGGTTGTTATGTTCGGACCGTTGGATCGAACTCAAACTCACGTATGGTGTACCTTGTATTTCTTGGATCGTCTACGATTCGACGGATCGTGGATCGGAGTCCCGGATACTCCGAACTCGCAAACCCTAGGTCAATAATGTGAATAAAATTGTATGTGTTTTCATATATTTGTATATTTTATTAATTTGTATGTGTATTAATGAAATTGTGCAGATGTCAGACCTGATTACACGTCGTAGGGCGGTGACGACCACGCAGGGTTCGGAGCCCCCGACTCAGCTGACAGCTGCTGCCACTGCTGCAGCATCTGCTGCCACTTGATGGACCACTTGGCAGTTGGACCTGCGGGGTCCCAGGCGCCTGCCTCATCAGCGTCATCAGTGGCGCAGCCTGTTAGCGCCAGGCGGCGTCATCGGCCCGCCAGCACCACCGACGCCACATCCACTGATGCGTCGGGGTCACAGCCAGGTATAGTTTTCCTTTTTCTCCATTTAATTTTATTGTTATTTCTTGTTTTTGTGTGTGTGTGTGTGTGTGTATTTGATTGTTCAATTTGTTATTTATTTAACATTCATGTCATCCTTCTTTGCAGCCAAGAAGAACACCCGAGGGCCGTGTCGGCAGTTGAAGACGGCGAAGGTCACCCGGGTGACCAACAGTCGTATCAACATCGGATACGACGAGCGACATCGGGCTGCACCGACGGCGGAGTTGCATAGCTCCTTGGCCCACGACATTGGTCATGTCATTCGGAGCTATTGCCCGATGCAATGGAAGTCTTGGAAGGTGATGCCTGACGAGACCAAGACTGAGGTTCGCGTCTAGTTGTCGGTATGTAGGCCTTTTCATTCTTTTTCTTTCAAACGTTAAATTTATATTATTTAAATGTATGTAATTAATTTATTGCAGACGAACTACAACTTGGAGGACCTTGATGAAGAGTCGTTGGCGTACTTCAACAGACTCTTCTCTGAGAGGTACAAGCAATGGAAGAGCGACTTGCACCACCATTTTGAGGCGTTCGATGATCCGCAAGTCGCTCTTCAAGAGGGTTGCCCGAAAGAGCTTGAGGGGCGGGAGGATAGTTGGGCGTGGCTCTGCGCTCATTTTCAGGCGCCCTCTTTTGTGGTAATTTTTTATATTTATTTTTATTTTCTTACTAATGTTTATTTACTTTTTTATATTTAATTTAAATTTCAACTAATACATTTTATTTTTTGTATAACAGAATAAAGCCAAAGTCAATAAGGGCAATAGGAAGAAGAAGACTCTTCTCCATCATTCGGGTTCCAGGCCCTTCTCCTATAGGATGGATGCCCGGCGTCAGGTAATAATAAAATAATTTTTTTTAATTTTTAATTTTTAATTATTCTTAATTTATTTTTTCGTTCTAATATTTTTCTTCTTTTGTTCAATTTAGGGAGGGTCCAAATTCCCAGAGATCGACGTATTTGGCGACGTTTATGTTCGACCTGGGAATGAATTGGCCGAGTCCCTTCATGTAAGTGTTATTTATTTTTAATTCTTATGTTACGCATTCAACTTTAAAGGTTATTATATGAATGTTTGAATTTATATTTTATGTTATGCTAAACAGACGACGATGGTGGAGAGGAGCCAGTTGGTTCTTCAGGAGTCCGCCTCCCAACTTCCTCCCGATACTCCGATCGAGTCTGTGGATCCTCCACAGGATGCTGGGTTTCAGATCTTGACGGAGACATTGGATCAGACTCTAGGGAGGAGACCGGGGACATATTGTCGAGGGATGGGGAATGCCAGGCGGAGGGAACCCAGACCCCGTTCATCAGTGCAGTCAAACAGTCAGGTCACTGCTTTGACAGCAGAGGTGGCCACTCTTCGGAGCCAGATGTCGGTCATTCTGCAGTCCCTCGCACAATCCGGCATTCCAGTCCCAAATTTTAATGTGCCGACCTCCGAGCCCGTCCATCCCGAGCATCCCCACCAGATGCCGGCCCGTGTAGATCCCCAGACCTCTGAACCGCATGTGCCAGACGATAATGTAGATTTTGGAACATTATTCGATTAGTTTTTTTATTTTCGTAATTATTTTTTAAATCTTTCTCTTGTAGCATACATTTATTTTATATAATAAATTTGTTATTTACATAAATTTTTTTATGATTAAAATTTCAATTTATTACCCAAAAAAAAAAAACCAAATTTATTTTTTTATAAAATAAAACAAAAGTAATATTATTATTATTATTATATATTAATTTATATATATTAATTTTGCGCGACGAACAATTTGTCGTCGCGCAAATTCATATATTCCGAAAAAATAATGTTTCATTTTTTTATATAAATATAATTATTTGTGCGACGAAAGCTTCGTCATCGCGCAAAATTATCAGGAACGTAGCGCGCGACGCAGTATACTTTCGCGCAAAATTTTACGCGCAAAGATCTTGTCGTCGCGCAGAAGTTTTGGGCACGTATCGCGCGACGTAGTCTAGCGTCGCGCAAAATTTTACGCGCCAACATCTTGTCGTCGCGCAATATTTTTACGAATTGCGCGACGATGATCTCTTGGTGCCGCAAATGTCTACGAGACGTCTTGCGCGACGAAAACTATTCGCCGTGCATTGTTGTGGCGACGAACAACATTTCGTCGCGCATAATTTTGTGCGACGAACAATTTTGTCGTCTCTGAACCTTTTGTGTAACGAAGGGTGAGCGTCGCACACAATTGGGCGACGCATGGATAAAATCTGTCGCGCAAAGTCTTTCTTCACTACCTTTGCGCGACAGATTGCGCGCGACAATTTTTTTGTCGCGCTTTTGTTTGTGCGACAATATGTTAGTTTGTGCGACGAAATTATCTTCGTCGCGCAAATACTAAAATGTAGTAGTGTTTATAAGCCTTTGTCTTTTTATCTACGTAAGTTAGAGGTAACACATTTTATGACTTGTCTAGTAAATTTTGTGCTTAATGTACCAGAATTATAGGTAGTGACATGAGTAATTATGTTGATTTTTGTGTTTTGTATATTAAAGCATCCACAATGGGCTCCCTAAATCAGCTCATTAGACAAATTTTAAGGAGGTATTGGAAAAATACAACTCAAATCATGCTCCCTATCCACCTCCTAAATAGGGAGACCTTTAGAAGCTCCTAAATCTAAGGAGAGAAAAAGAACTCCTAATAGCTCCTTATAATTTAATGATGCTTTGTTTTATGCATAGTTTAAACTTTTAATTAATGCTAACTATTTTTTATTTTATTTATTTTATAGAGATGGACCAATCATATTGAATTAAAAAATAATTATAGTATTTATGCCTCCCTAAACTAAGGAGTATGATTAGAGTTCAAATTTTATAGAGAACTCCTAAAATAATTTTTCTGCATTTTAAGCTAAATTTTAGGTAAAAAAATAGAGAGCATGATTGTAGATATGCTGTTAATTTACCTATCGGTAAGGATAGGCAAGTTTATATGTCTACATAAATTCATGTCTTCATGATTTTATCCTATGCATTGTACCTATTTAACATATTCTTGTTTTTATTACCTTTGGGCTTGGTTACAAGTTCAAGAAAAAATTGTGTATTTGTTAAATGAGTTTTTACCGCATACATAGATAGATTGTTTATTGATGATTTCTTTTTATTGTTGCAGATGTTTTGTCATGGAAATAAAAAATTTAGAAGTCAAAATTTGAATGAGGAGGAAAAGATGCCTGAAAGCACTTTTTTTTTAAATACATTTTTTATTTACATTTTTAGTTTAAAGGGCAAAATTGGTATAAAAATTGAAGAAGGAAAGCCAAGAACTTGAATAAAAAAAGAGAGAGACTTGGACTAGACCTAATCGCAACCAAACATTTTGGACTTGGATCTAAAAGGCCCTAGGTCCTAAAATGGACGTCTCCCTCGTTTTGTAAACTCTTATGATAGAATTGTAGGAAATATAAAACAAGACATATATATGTGTGTGTTATATACTATAATTTGTTGAAGGAAATAGTTGTATATTTTGTTTCTTATGAATCTGATATTTGTTATCGGGATGCTCTCAAGTACTAAATTCCAAGACATGTGAACCATCTTCTATTACACTCGTGATCACAGAGAGAGAGAGAGAGAGAGAGAGAGAGAGAGAGAGAATATATATATAATACTGAAAAAAAAAAAAATATATATATATATATATATATATATATATAATTGTTTAAAGAAGAAAAGCTGGTTTGAGCCCCCTTTGGGAGCATCTGCATCTCAGAATGACATAAGACATAAACCTGTAAACCAAGATGAAGCACACCATGACCACCACATTCCTCCACCTACTTTCTTCTTCATACCCTGCATCTCTCAGAATGTCCTCCCCTGTGACCATGCATTTCCCAAAGAAATACTCCAAGCACTTATCAGAGTTAGAGAACTCGTTCACCAGAAACCCTTCGAACGGATACTTAAACAGCGATATGTAATGCATGAAAATCCAGTAGCTTGGAATCCCATGCTTTGATATGAAGTAGCCAGAGAAGAGAAAGAACGATCCCATGACGCCCGCGATGATGGAGTTTCCCACGATGAAATTTGGCACGAGTGCGCTGAAACACACCACCACTGAATTCGCAGTGTATAATATCAACCATATCAAAAGCAGGAAATGAAAGAAGGCCATGAAGTTGGGGTTGAGCCCAACAAGCCAGTATAAAGGCACGGTGAATAGGATGGCCAGGATAAGCAGAAATGGCAAATAAACCAAGCCATTAGCAATGGCGTAGGAGGAGACTCTGTAGCTCCCGCAAGAAGTCTCCTTCATCAGAATTTCCCTCTCTTGCAGAAATATTGGCAGTGCTTCTGTGGTGCATGAAAGCAAGAATGTTAAGATGAATGCGAAAAGACCTACCCTTTCCTCTGCTCCCGTTAAATCATGTTTGAGGTCATAAAAGATGGAGCCCAAAACTAAACCAGAAACGAGCATTTGAATGGTGCGGCAGGCAAACAGCTCCTTTGTCCGGAAGATGTTTTTGGAGAATCTGTGAGTCAAAATGATGGTTTCTTGCAATCTCGAATTCGCGAAATCGGGAGAATCTTGGTTGGGTTTATTGTTGATCCCCATTTCTTCGTGGTGGAGATTATTTACCTTATTGGAAGATTGTTCCTTGTTAGACTCCTGAAAGAGCTGTTGCAGGGTCAACTTACCACTAGGACTCGTCTCTCCTTCGCCTTCTCCTTCTCCTTCCGCTGTGTTATGATGTTGACGATGTTGTTGTTGATGATGTTTTTGAATGGTTTCGATGGAGTCCATGGCGAACTCAACGAGGTTGACATGGAGAGGAAGCTCCAATCCCATGAGTCTTAAATTCAGGCCCAGCTGATCCACAGTGCCATGGTGGAGCACCGAGCCCTTAGCCAGCAACACAATTGAATTGAACAGCTTTACAATTCTGAACCCGGGCTGATGAATACTCAAAATTACGGTTCTGCCCCGGGTTTCAGCCATGCTCTTCAGCATATCAATGATCTGAAGCGCAGAGGTGCTGTCCAGTCCGGAAGTTGGCTCATCCAGGATGAGCACTTCCGGATCATGGATCACGTCCACTCCGATCGAAACCCGCCTCCTCTCTCCACCGGAAATCCCCCGAACTCTGTCGTCTCCGACTCGAGCCCTGGCCACTTGACTGAGGCCCAGCTCTTGGATTAGGGCCTTCACCCGGGCGCTGAGCTGAGCTGGAGGGACTCTCAGCCTTAGCTTGGCGCTAAACATTAGGGTTTCTTCCACCGTGAGCAAAGGAAATAAGGTGTCCTTTTGTGTCACGTACCCAGAAACCTTCTTGAACTGAGCTTTGTCCACTGGATTTTGGTTCACAAACATTGTACCGGTTTGTGGTGTGATTTTGCCTGCGAGAATCTCGAGGAGAGATGATTTTCCAGCTCCACTTGGACCCACAATGGCTAGGATTTCCCATGGCCTTGCTCGCAAGTTCACATCCTTTAGCACTTGTCCAACTCCTCCTCGTCCTCCTCCCTCCGATCCTGCACCTGCAACCAGAATATCATGATCATCATCTTCAACTACCACTGCTACTTTTGCTTGCTTCTGATGATCAAGCGGTTGGCGTTGATTCTGGCTCAAGATCTTAAAAGGGTTCTTCTGATCTGATCTGTTCTTGTTGTTGTTGTTGTTGTGTGTGTGAATCTTGTAGCTGATGCCTACTGCCTCTATCTCACTGCCTTGTTTCTTCATTGAAATAAGCAACAAGCTCTCAGTTTCTGCTGTTTTTTTCTCTGCTAGCTTTCCACTCTCTCTCTCTCTCTCTCACAAGCTCAATATATTGCAAGCTAAATAAGGACTTCTACTGCTTTCTGTCATTTTTTTTTCCTTTTCCTAATAATATTTAATATCCAGATTTTTCTTTTCTTTTTCTTCTTTTTTCCATTTGGCCTCAAGTATAAATAATTCACGTGCATATTTATCTACTTTCTATTTCTGTTTTCCATTTTCGTCTTGGAAAATTGCATATATATATATATATATATATATATATATAATATATAGTTCACGTGGCTTGCTAAGTGGCATCTGTTGGTTTCTCGTTGTACAGTTTTGTTTTTATATTTACTCTCTTGCGATTAAATAAATTGAAATCTCAATAATATCTATACATATGAAAAGTTTGTTTTGGTCTGCATATGTCATCCAATTTGTACAGTTGTGATTATAGAGACTACTTTATATCGGTTCTACTTTGGACCATGGCCTAGTGTTGTCTCCAAGCTTTACAGCCTGGTAACTTATTATTATGAAATATCTAGACAAAGTTTAATTATTTGTTAAACTTCTCCTCAAATTAATAAACCATTTGTTGGATAAAATGTTGAGTCCCAATCAGGGGCAATTGTAAAGTTAGGGGAATCGAAGTAGAAAATACAAGTATATAAAACACTTAAGTATTCAATAGTTATATAAATAATGTTAAGTAAATATATATATTTTATATAACAAATTTTCTTCTATACAGACGTCCGTACGTTATTACCCTACAAACGTACAGATGAGAAAATAATTATTCTACGTAATGTTATACATAATTAATACGTACATTTTAAATAATAAGAGTGACTAATAAGATGATTATTATATACTTTTTGGTTTTTGTTGTAGGGACTTGAGCAAGACATAAGCCAGAGTGATGAGTGGCCCTCCAATTATATTTGTGGCTGAAATGAAATCATATATGATAACCGTACGTACTACTGCTTAAAAATAAAGACAAACCAACTCTTGGACATGTTTTTGGCATTTTCTTTCTATTTTCACATCGATTATCTTCAAGTTTCAGACTCTCATGGGGCTTCTGCTGCCTAAACTTTTCGCTTGCATGCGAATGACGATCGCATTTTCACCACACAATTTACTTTGACATATATAAACACTAGATAACCAAAGAATCTAGTGCGCTTTTAAGCCTTCAATATGTAAGTGCAATGATCCTTTTCTTTTAAAATAAAAAATTTGGCATACATTATATATTAATTTCAGTTCTTAAAATTGAATTTTGATTGTTCAGTCCAAAATACGAAATACGTACTAGAAAGAAGCTGTAGGTTTTATAATAAAGGACTCGAATGAAAAATTGGTGAGTTTGTTCATATTGGTTATTCGTAAGGGTTTAAACATGCTTTATTTTGGGCTAATCATATTTCTTAGAAAATTTATTTGCGTGTTCATGAATCCATGATGTTAAAAGGCTTTTACAAATTTCTATACAGAAATTCACCTATGTTCGGATGTTATTACTGTATTTACACTATGATTCTATTTTTTTGTTTATAATAATATCCGTATAAAGAGAAAAACTATACACATGTCCTGTAGTTTTCTTTTATTTCAAGACATATATACACACACAATCCATTATCCATGCAAGAAAATAACGTAAAGAAAAAGTGACGGGGAATGAATCTTTTATGTGGACGAGGGAGCCCGAGGGATCTTATTCCATCTTTTTGGGTGGATTAAAATTCTCTGTGGTTCTCATTCAAAATGATTTTGATTTGTCTTCCACTTTTTTGTGTTTTCTCATTTTACCTTTGGTTTGGTGGGGCTGTCATTTTATTATATAATAATAATAACATGAGTTTATTTTATTTTATTTATTATAAAAACTTGTCCGGATTTGTGTTATAGTTTTTTTATGCGACTGGTTGTTACACCCGTGAACTCTATTGTGTGGTCAGGGAGGGTCCTTTGCGAGCCCACCACCAGTTGCCAGTACACCCCACGAAGGCCATTCATCTCCATCCATCCGTTGATTGATTATACACAACTTCGGCCCGTGAACCCATCATCTTTTCTTTCCCCTTCTTGGTTGCCAATCGCCTTAAAAATCTTCTCAAAAGTTCTGAAAATTTAAAATCAACCCCAACAATATCATATTCACAAACGTGAAAATATTCTCCCTTTATACTCTCTGTACGTATAGCAGAGTAATTTTTGCATATTTCGGTTACACTATGTGTTTGATGTACCATTCAATACACATAGAACATGTGAAAATATTATCCAATATACATAGGATTTAAAAATAAAATATTTCCACATATTCCATGTGTATTATATGGTACACTAGCCACATAGTACACAAATATAAAATACCCCTTAGTTCGGCATGCCCCATGTATGGCTAATGAGCAAAGACTGCTTCACTATATTTTTTTTATTGGCTCGTGGATTGAATTTCCTAATAATGAAATTCTCATGTCTAATCTCACAAAATAAGAATGGAGTATGTTCATTCCCATGTTTGGGAACGTTGAGAAATGAGGACCAAGAAAGGTCATTTTTACCCATTCCCATGTTTGGTTTGTGCAGTATTAGGAATGAAAAGTTGTTTAGCAACAATACTCTTGATTAGTCCAAAAAGAAAAAGAAATACAAAAAGTTTTTTTTAAAGATCAAAAGTGGTATTTGAAAAGTATAACGAGAGTAAATATATCCAAAAACACTACATTAAATGATTTCCCATGTTGGAGGAAAAGAATTCCCAAGGTGAGGCAAGAGTATGAAATTTACCCGTATATGAGAAGTTCATACTCATAAGTCAGGTATTGCATTCCCAAAGATGCACTTACCAAACATGGAAATGCAATTTCATACCCATTCTCAAGCTCCTAAACCTTGAACCAAACGGGAGGAATAAACAGATAAATTAGACTCAAAAGAGCCCAAATAGGTAGGGAATAAAAATACACGAAGACAAACCCAAGATAGCACAAAGAGTCAATCCTACACAAATTTTTATTTATTTTTAATTGGTGTAATTGTAGAAAGTTAAAGTGTATAAACTCATATATTGGTGTCAAATGAAGGAGTTTGAAATTAAGTTAAATTACTCTTTGAGGTTATTTTAAATTATTGTAAGTATGAGAAAAAACATTGGAAATTTTTGACAAATTGAGGTGATAGCAAAAATAGTAAAGGTGATTTTACATGTCACGCCCCGAAATTCCGGTCACGTTACAACAAAAAGTGCCTCGAGAATTCTGATAATACAATACCTAATGAGCAAAGACTGCTTCACTATATTTTATTTATTGGCTCGTGGATTGAATTTCCTGATAATGAAATTCTCATGTCTAATCTCACAAAATAGGAATGGAGGATGTTCATTCCCACATTTAGGAACGTTGAGAAATGAGTGTTAGAGTTTGAGTGGGAAAAGAGTTTCCTACACTCTTTATAAGAGTAGGGATATTTCCTTATAATAAACACAATTGGGTTTTTCTGAAGTGGGCTTTGAACTTGTTGGCCTTATTTAAATTAAATATATATTTTTATATATTTAAGTTTTTGAACTTCGAATAACTTCAATTAGTTTGAAATTCAAAGTTCAAACATATCTGTTTGAACATATTTGTGGGGTGTCTTAGGCTTATTTAAATAGCCAAACGTACAGAGAACAAAACCAACTTTGAAACCCAATACATCTCACACAACACTGAAAACCATTGAGAGTACCCATAGTGTAGTTCACCATATACCAAAATTCAAGTGCTAGAATTTTGGTTTTGATGGTTATATCTTAGTGGACAGTCATCTGCAGAACCACAAGCACAGGAGTGGGGGCGAAATACTGTCTAAGGACATAGCAAATCTGCTAAACTCTATCATTTTTGCAAGTTAGTATTTCTGGTTAATACAAACTCTTGTATCAGTAATTTTCTGTTGTTATATATTGATTCATTTAAAGGCCTTATATATATATATATATATATATACAGAGAGCTTTCATTGAAGGATCCCTTATATAAGCTTATTTGAGGGACACCCCTCGTAGGCCCCATTCCAGATTGTATTTCACTAATCCAAACCGTCTATTTTGTAGATACTCATTCAAAGATCATCTCTACAAAAAATCACTTGAATCCGATATCATTTGACCACTCAATTTTATTTGAGGGAAGCCCTTTAAGGTATTCTACAATTTTTTTTCCCAATGATCCATACCATCTATTTTTTAGGTCATCATTCATAGATCATCCATACAAAAAATTAGACAAATCGGAACCCGTTTCGACATCCAATTGTGTCTTACAAAATCAAAGAACACGGTGCTTCAAGAAAATGCTAAAATTTCAATAACTCAATTGAGTGGTCAAATGATATCGGATTCAAGTGATTTTTTGTAGAGATGATCTTTGAATGAGTATCTACAAAATAGATGGTTTGGATTAGTGAAATACAATCCGGAGTGAGGCCTACAAGGGGTATCCCTCAAATATTATTTGAGGGATCCCTCAATAGAAGCTCTGTATAGATATATATATATATATATGTTATATTATACAAGTTATTGATTGTTTCCAACAATGAGGACCAAGAAAGGTCATTTTTACCCATTCCCATGTTTGGTTTGTGTAGCATTAAGCATGAAAAGTTGTTTAGCAACAATACTCTTGATTAGTCAAAAAAGAAAAAGAAATACAAAAAGTTTTTTTTAAAGATCAAAAGTGATATTTGAAAAGTATAACAGGAGTAAGTTTATCCAAAAACACTACATTAAATGATTTCCCATGTTGGAGGAAAAGAATTCCCAAGGTGAGGCAAGAGTATGAAATTTCCCCATATATGGGAAGTTCATACTCATGAGTCAGGTATTGCATTCCCAAAGATGCACTTACCAAACATGGAATTACGATTTCATACCCATTCTCAAGCTCCTAAACCTTGAACCAAACGGGAGGAATAAACAGAAAAATGAGACTCAAAAGAGCCCAAATAGGTAGGGAATAAAAATACACGAGGACAACCCCAAGATAGGACAGAGAGTCAATCCTGCACAAATTTTTATTTATTTTAAATTTGGTGTAATTGTAGAAAGTTAGTGTATAAACTCAAATATTGGTGTTAAATGAAGGAGTTTGGAATTTTTGAAATTAAGTTAAATTACTTTATGAGGTTATTTTAAATTATTGTAAATATTAGAAAAAACATTGGAAATTTTGTTCAAGTAATTTTGACAAAGTGAGGTGATAGAAAAATAGTAAAGGTGATTTTACATGTCACGATCCAAAATTCCGGTCACGTTACAACGACAGGTGCCTCAAGAATTATGATAATACAATACCTAATCACCAGAGCGTCATACTCCCAAGTATTCACGAAACACATTAAATCCTTTTGTTAGTTAAAATAGGTTGGATTAGAGTTTTATTGATCTCCGAAATTAAAACAAAACACTTTCAAAATAAACATTTACATTAAATTCAAAGCCTTATAATGTAACATCCCACATCGACCAACGAAGAGGAGGTGATGTGCTTTATATGTACATGTCTGCCTTCATCTAGCACGAGGGCTTTTGGGAGCTCATTGGCTTTGGAGTAATGGGAACTCCGAAGTTAAGGGAGTTTGGGCTAGAGCAATCCCAGGATAGGTGACCAACTGGGAAGTTTCTTGTGAGTTCTTAGAAACAAAACCGTGAGGGCAGAGAGGGGGGCCCAAAGCGAACAATATCGTGCTACAGAGGAGCCGATCTCGGGATGTGACAATTTGGTATTAGAGCCACTCTGCCGTGTGGTGCGAGTTTGCCTACAAGGACGTCAGGCCCCTAAAAAGGGTGGATTGTAACATCCCACATCGACCAACGGAGAGGGGGTGATGTGCCTTATATGTACAAAGAGGGGTGGATTGCAATATCCCACATTGACCAATGGAGAGGGGGTGATGTGCCTTATATGTACATGCCTGCCTCTATCTAGCACGAGGCTTTTTGGGAGCTTACTGGCTTCGGAGTTATGGGAATTACGAAGTTAAGCGAGTTAGAGCTAGAGCAATCCCAGGATGGGTGACATACTGGGAAGTTGTTCGTGAGTTCCTAAAAACAAAATCGTGAGGGCAGAGGGGGGGTTGGGTTCGTGAGAGAAAGAGAGAGAGAGAAATCAGGTTTTTAAAAATCCAACTTCGACTTATTTACGGATATGCCACTGCACTTCCTTTGATCATAACTTCTTCGTTACAACTCCGATTTGAGCCCACTATGTGTCTATGAACTCGTATCGATGCGATATACGTCATGGGACCCATTCAGTTCCCCAAAAGCCCATCGGATTAAAAAGTGACTAAAATAACCCTACCTTAGAGGGCAAAATTGTAATTTCATAATTAAATAAATTAAATGATTTAAATGGGTTTAATAAATCATTAGAATTTTGGTCGGGTGTTACAAAAAGACCGCAACGTAGTGAATCCATGAACAATGTCTTAAAAAATCTTTGAAACTGAGGCATAGTTTTACAGCCCACTCTCTTAGCAAAATAAGGTCCAAGCGTTTGAAATTTGTTCTAAAACAGGAATATATATTGTAATGGTATTTATTTAAGTTTCAGTTCAATTTTCACCTTCCATTTTTCTTTATGCCTCTAATAAGAATCTTTTATATCAAATGGAACCTAGATGTAATTTTCAACTCTAGAAAATCCTAATAAGTACAAAATATTTACCCACACACACACATATGCACTAGTTGTTCTGAATATTTCTCATGTTAATTTTACTTTATTAACTTGAAATTTGGATACTTTGAGGAACAAGTAGAACATCTTGATGGTTTTCACAAGATAAAGAAGAGGGTAAATAATTGTGAGGTTGAGTATGATCCTTTTGCATGGTTTTCTTGCTAGGAAATATGGCAAATAAATAATAGCAATGATTAATTTGGTAGTCTTAAGATCTAACTTTTACTAGCCTTGTGTAAATAAAATGGATAGATAAAGAATAAAACATTAAATATCTTCAACTATAAAGAATAATGAGAATACAAAAATAATGTCACCAAAACATTGGTGGCTAAACTCACTCTTGATTTTTCTCTCTCATGTACAAATGAAATTTTCTTAATCTTTTCTCTCAAACTCTCTGGGCTTGGTTTTTCTAATGCATGCATAAAATGAATGAAGGCAACGACTTTTATTGGCCAATCTCATAACTATGTTGATGGCCAGGCATTTCTCCTCCATCACATTTCCAAACATTTCTCCCGTCGTTCCTTTCCTTTTCTTTTATTTAAGTTATTTAATATTCCTTTTTTTTTCCTCTCCTCCACCAAAAGGAGGGATACTCATCATTGCTGGATTTTTTTTTTGGGATAGTGCAGCATAAGAAAAATTCAACAAAGGAAGATAGGACATGTTCTTTTGGGAACAAGAGAACGGAGATCATTCTTGTAGAAGAATTGGGTTAATAGAGATTTTCACATTGTGTATTTTTTTAAAATTATTTGCGCAACATCATAGAATTGGAGGATAAAGGTTATATATACTTGTGTTGCTGAATTGGTGACAACTAAGTGTCTTATGTCCACAATTTTCATTGTAGACATTTTGACACTCTTGTTCACTAAGGATCTTAAAATGAGTGACACGACCAATCCCAGATTTCTCCCTCAAAATCTGTGACGAACCCTACTTCCCGTTCGGCATCTAATCGATACCCGCCCACTTTCCTTCAACGTTCTTTAGCCCTAATTTAAACTATTAAAGACTTCGACTTCTATCGAAATTTCGGCAAAGTCTCCCCTATAAATTGAATAATTCCCAATTTACAGTACCTGCAAACGAGCACATAAAAAAAATCCCAACTTGCAACAGGCACAGCAACTAAAGATTAAACTTACAACATGGGGAATATATGTAGAAGGTAAAAAATGATAATCGGACATTCCCACGGGGCAGACAACGATGATGCCTCAATGTGGTGTCTTGACCTCGGATATCTAGAACCTAGGAGGTGCAAAACAGAAAATGTCAGTGGATGAAAACAAAAGTTAAACATAATGTATATTAAACATAAATAACTCCATCTGTTATTTAGAAAATAATGTCAAAACACTATGCAACAAAATCCTTTTGTATACATACATATATACCATCCGATATTTGAAAATAATTCAATTCAGTAAGTTCATGTTATAACATACGATAAGGAAAATCATATAATTAATACTTCTCAAATTCTTGGAAAACAATGTAAACTTGTTCTTTTAATCCTTATTGTACAACCATATATTTAAACCCACCAAAATATCCTGTTAATACAAAATATAATTATCAAAACCCAAAATCCTTTTTCTCGCAACCATACCCTTCCAAGGACACGATATGCCAAATAATTTCTAAATATCAAATCTCAATTCCAAGCTTCATTTCAAATGTTCATACTTGTGCATGGTACTCTTAATGCACATGCTCAAGAAAACTAGACCTGGGAATAAATCCACACATATACCAATATACATATATATAATAAATACACACACACACCCATAATCAAGGTATCATCATGTATCAGGGAAACAATTCAACTGAAGGATTGTTTGACTAGACCACATGATAGCAACAGATTACTTAGTGACTAGGGTTGAGCAGTCCAACTGGGGGACTATTGCTCCACAGCACACACGCTGGCAACACATTGCACGTGCGGTTGAAACAAGTCTTACACGCGCAGACAACCTCTTCAAAAGCTTTACGTCACACCCCGTCAAGGATGCCCGGGTATCCTCCCAGACGCCGGCAACACATTGCATGTGTGGGTATCATTCGTATCTAACCAGGGGAGATACGTATCATGGTGCAAATCCGAAATCCAATATACCATAGCCATCAATATACATAGCTCCCAAAATCCAATTTCCAATAATCATATTCGAGATCTGATTCTCAAATTCACAATATTCAAATCCAAAGACATCTTGAATATCATAGTCCAAAACCCAAATCCATATACTTTATAACTAACAATAAGTTCTAGTAATCCCATAAGATACTATAAAATCATAGTTAAAAAGCATATATCAAATCCCATAACCCCAATATACACAATAATCCAAGTTCTAAATCAAATCTCATTTATGCATGAGATTATGTATTTGAAAAAGAATGCTCATTTAAAACAACAAATGTCCACTCACAACAAGTGCAATGCTGCTCAACCTTGAGAGGGCTCTTCCTCTAGAGTATGTGAAGTGTGGGTACCTAGATCAAGAGAATAAGCAGATTTAATTAATAACCAAACCCAACAACACACTTAACTCAACGCCAGAGTTCCCTAGTCTCAGTGTGTGCATGATGAATGTCAGTATTTTGATTATGTTGTATGGGCCTGAGTTCCATTAGAGTCCCTATTGAATTACGTATGGACGAAATTCTAGTATGTTGAACGATTGTGATTATAGAATTGTGCTTTCTATTGATGCAAATAATTTGGTAAATGTCCATTTTTCAGGGGAAACTCTGCCGGTTTTTCGATAGAAGTTAAAGTATAAAGCAGTTTTTGAATTAGGGAAAAAAGGGCAGTTTAGTCATTCGCCTCGACACCTGCCATATGTTGGACTCACATGAGGTTCGACATGGATTCCAAAGTGGAATTTGGGTCTAGTCCTGTCAAAAAAACCCAAAATCACCAGCCAATGTCCATACCAATACAACAAGCACAGGAAGGGGAGTGTTTTCGGTTCTTGGACCTCAGCCAAGAAGTGGCCGGAGCAACCCCGAACACGGCCAAGCTTGGGTGTTTTGATTGAATTCTAAAGCTCCAAAATCGATCAAAACCACTCATATAAACAACTAGAGCATGGAGAAAGAATGAAGAACCATATCTCACTCGACAAAAACGGTGGCAGCAGTAGCCAGGGTAAGCTCCAAAGCCGCCAACTATAAATTTTTAAAACTAAGAGAATCTCTGAGTTGTTGACGTCGGAGAAGGGCTAGGTTAAGACGAGGAGGAAGAAAGGAACATTTTTTGTGAAGGTGGCACGGCTAACCGGTGCACAACTGCGTCAATTGGTGGCCGGGAAGTCGAATAGTCATTGTTGTTACGGTGATCGTTGCGAAAGGACTTAAAGCATCTACAATCATGCTCTCTATTTTTCAGTTAAAATTCACCTAAAAACATACAAAAGCTATTTTAGGAACTCTCTATAAAATTTTAACTCCAATTATACCCTCTAGTTTAGGGACTCATAAATGCTATAATTTTTTTTTTAATTGAACCATCTATATAAAAAAAATAGTTAGCATTAATTAAAGGTTTGAAATACTCATAAAATAAAGTAGCATTAAATTTCTTTCTTTCTCCTCAGATTTAGGATCTCCTAGAGATCTCCCTATTTTAGGAGATGGATAGGCAGCATGGTTAGAGTTGTATTTTTCCAAATCCTCCCTAAAATTTGTCTAAGGAGGTGGTTTAGGAAGCCCATTATGGATGTTCCTAGAGGAAGAAGACGTCGGGGGAAAAATAAATAGAAGAAGAAGAAGAAGGCCTGGGGACTGTAGCATCGTTACTGTAGTGGTACCATAGCACACAAGATATTTTGTTTTGAAAATTACCAATGTGTCCTTTCAGTTTTCAGAGCTTTATGTGTTTGTTACAACTCAGAATTGTGCATATTGCTATCTCCGGACTCGTATCGACGAGTTCTACGCAATGGTGCCACTCATTTTTCCAAATTTCTTTCTTAACAAAAAGTGACTAAAGTGCCCCTACCCCAAAAGCAAAAATGTAATTTCACAATTAAATAATTAAATAAATTATGTAATTGGGTCGGGGTATTATAATGAGGTCTTGTGAGCAACTCGTTAATGAAGGCCCTTTGATTAATCTGAGGGCACATATAATTAGTAATTTAAACAATCACTCATATTCCTTGTTGTAAAAACAAATAGGGATACATGTTCAATCTAATTCTTCAGTTCCCAGCCATCTCTCTCTCCCTCATCCTCTTACTATGTCGCTCTTTGTTAGTATGATTGAACAGGTTTGCACAACTAGATTTTCCAAGAATCTATTTCCAGTATTCTAATAAATTGGTATTAAAAAAATGAAAAAGAGATGGTTCAATTTCTTCTCAACCACAACCATTGAGTACCAAAATTTTCCCTATTTTTAATGAGTTCCCTAGAAAATAATAAGATAGAAATCCAAAAGAAAAAACTAAACGAGGCCACGTGAGGATGGCGTTGAGAACAAAGGGTAGAGTCTCTAAAACAACGATCTTAGGATGAATTCATCACTATTGTCAATCATGGAGGAGGAGATTAGGATTAGATGACGTGTCTGATGAGAGCAGAGTCCTAAGTTTATATAGGGCCAGGTTAAGTAGACTCTACTCATAACCAAGGGCTGACTTGACTAACACTCTAGGCCCATCAAGCAATGGTTTACACAAAGGAAATAAATAGGACTCCTTTACTTGGCTTCAAAACTTTCCTTAATTCACAAGATTTTGGGCCTCAAGATATAATCAAATTTAAACTCTTATAAAACTTAATATAACTAGTATCTAGTGCACCGATCAAACCTAATATAACAAATTTTGGATGAAGAATCAATGAAAAGGGGGAAACAATTGAAACTTCATGGAGTGTTTGTGTAATTTTTGAAACCTTAGGGGGTTTTGTGTAGACACCGAAAACTTCAGGGGGTGTTAATATAAATAATTATTTATAATTTTTAATTCCTTCATTCAAATGGAGGGTCAAGGTATATATTTTAGCACCACTAAACTGGCTCAATTCACATTATTTTATATCAAGACAGCAAGCCGAAGCCATTAATTGGCCCAATTCCTTTATTGGTTTTCATGGTTCCCAAATATTAGTTTAGACATTTCTTTGAACATGTTGACCGCATCTGTGGATGCAAGCATTTAATTTACCACTAGATAATAACTACAATACCCTCCGTTTGAATGATGGAATTGAAAATTACATATAAATATGAAATGACGGAATTTAGATTTCCATTATTTCAATTTCTAACATTTGAAGATTTTTGTGTTTGGATTTATATATATTGAATTTTGTAAATGAAATAATTTTCTAAATGACACTATAGAAATTATGAAATGACCCTTACTTTGGTGGAAATTAAATTCGGGAATTTGATGCCCCAATTTTCACTATTTTTTCTGCACGTCATTTAATAAATTTCGTGCTGCCAAACAAGGGAATTATCAATTTCTCCTTTTAAATTCCCGTTAAATTTCTAGTTATTTTCTCCTCATCCAAACGGAGGAAACTTAGCTTACAAAGAGGAGAAATTATATAGCAAATCAAATTGGTTTTATTTTTTTGTCCAACTTCATTACAAAGCAGACGACATTTGTAAAACAAAATACGTACAAAAACCCATAGGTTGGAAATGGCCAAAAAACAAAAACAAAAATTAACCATCTAATTGCTTGCACTACCTTTTTCCTATTCAACTAAGGGTTATGTTCTATAAGAAATGTGAAAACTAAAATTCTATCAAACACAGAAGTGAAAATAATATTTAAGATTATTGTGCTTTGATTAACGATTCCAAAAAAAATCAATCAAGCAGTGCCCCAGAGTTTCAAGTCCGGTTGTCGGAGTTCAACGTTCGGCGACTGGACTGAAGAGTTAAAATTGGTTAAAGAGTTGGTACAAAAATTTAATTATAGGTGAGCCACGTCATCCTTTAAAACGATTTTTTTGGGGTCAGAAATTGGTCCTGATATATCAGCAGCCAAGCAAGCATAGCCTTTAGCAGCGGCAAGTTGTTGCGGCAGTCCAATACGCTAATGGAGCTCCTTGCAGTCTCTTTCTCGTCATCTCTGGCTGGTACCTCTCTCTCTCTCTCTCTCTCTCTCTCTCTCTCTCTCTCTCTCATACACAGAGTCATGCAGCAACATAATCTATAACCTGTTGGCTTATCTGGGTATTAATTATTTTGGCTTATAATTCATTAAATTTTTTGAATTTATGAGCTTTTCCATTTGGTATTTTATAATAGTTTTCATTCCTTGTGGATTGATGTCATCTATGACATTTAAGGCTGCTTTGATTCTTGGTTTAAGCTGTAATTTCAGTTTGACTGTCCTTAGAACTTCAATTTATACTTGGTAAATTATTATCTGTACTTGTATTGTCATAATTCTTTTCATCATATGTAGTTTCTCATCGCGACAATAACATGTGCCCTGTGATATACAATACTGTGTACATATATACACACACACATATGTACATGTTTCAATATATATTCTTTTAAATAATAGAATCACTAATTTTGTGCTGTCTTAGATGCAATGTTTAGTATTCATTGTGATAGTTGTGATTTGCTATGTATATTTTATTATATGTATCGTAATAATTTTATATTACTGCAAAAATATATCCTGAAAGCATAGAATTCTTCTTGTCTTAGGGAATGCCTTGTTTTTGGCGAGGCAGCATTTGTGCAAGTGGAAGAACCATAGTAGATTTGACTTAGAAGCCAAATTTGTGAGAAATAAAATTTTGAATAAGAGTTTGAGAAGAGGAAGGAGGTGTTTATCTGAAAAAACAGAAGCTTCTATTTCTTGTTCAACTGGTACAGGGGAGGATCCCCTTATTCCTGTTAATCAGAAATTAAGTGATGCACGCGTCATTTATGCTGTAGCTCCTGCCATGGGTCATAACCAGGTATATTCAGCTGGCCAGTTGTGCAATGCACACCTTTTTATACTGATTTATTGCCATGGTTCTTCATTAGTTTACTTGATAGTTTTTCTGTTTTTTTATTTTTTTATTTTTTATTTTTATTGAAAACTTTCTTGGTCTTCTTCAGTTTTGCATTTCTGGGGTTTATTGAAATTGTTTCAATTTCAATGAATAGCATACTTATATACCACGCAATCAATGTTTTCTAAATGTACTAACATTGCAATTTTTCTCTTCTGAGTAATGTGTGGTGCAGCTACGTGTAGTTGGAGGTCAGCCTGAGCTAAACTTAACTTTAGTTTAGATGCGCTTCTGCTCGAATTTGGTTTCACATGGCAACATTTTTCATTAAATTTTGAAGTTTATATATTCATCCATATAAATACATAACACACACACACAGACAGAGTAATACGTATCATATGAGTCCATTGACTGATTAGCCTCATTGTTAATAATTCTGAGTAGATGCAAATTTATCCATTTGTTTTTTGTTTTTCTCTTCATTTACTGGTTGCAAGTTGCAACGATTCTGTACTTATTTCTTTCTATGATGGTGTTACTGTTATAGTTCTTTCTACTTCTAATAGTCTGAATTTACTGTTGCTAGCAGGAGTCTCATCCAGAATCCCATTTTAGAGTTCCGTCAATAGTGAATGCTCTTGAAAAATGGGAGCTCTCGCCAAAGGTATCAATATATGTCTTAAACTGCACAGATCCTCAACTTTTCTGCCATTGTTCACTTGCCTTTCCATTTTTGTCTGGTACTTTTTTATTTATTATTCAGCTCGACTTTCCATTGTGAGCAGCTGGTCGAGCAGTTGCTTGATGTCTTTCCCATTCTGTTCAGGGCTTAAGGTTAAACCCAAGAGCTAGACCTTAAATTATAGGCCTTGAATGACAAGTCTACGTCCTAAAATAATCAGATCAACCCTCTCTAAACCAGAATATAAAATGTGAAAAAAGAAAAAACTAGAGAAACTCTAGAAGCCTAAGCTTGAAACAGAGGTTCTGCACCCTAAATTAATAGACCCGGTTCAAACTGAAAATTGGAAAAAAAAAAAAAAAAACTGAAAACTAGAAGCCTAAGCTTGAAATAGAGATTCTACACCCTAAATTAATAGACCCGGTTCAAACTGAAAATTGGAAAAAAAAACTGAAAAATGGAAGGCAGTTTGAACAACCTTGGTGGCAATTCAAATGGCAAAGGATTCTGCAAGCAGAAATTTCACTAGTCAAAATCAATCCAAGATGTTTTCTTGTGTGTAAACACAAATTTATCTATTGTTTGCATATGTAGGCAATTTTCTTACCATTTCTTCATGTACGAAACAAGACTTTCGATTTTTATTTTTTGTTGATTATTTGTTCTATAATGCGGATGGGAAAAAAAGGGACAGGTGAGAAGTCAGAGCAACTATTTGGTATCTTTGTGTTCTATACAACCCAAAATTAGACAAGGAATAGGCGGGCTTGGCTGCTGTACTCTAGTATGAATAGGCTCTTAAGAGGCTCTTGTATTCAATTTTTTATGAATATGATTCCACGATTCAGTTTATAGAGTTTTTTTGGGATTCTTACCCTAGAACTCAATTATCTTCGTTCCAACTTCAATTCTATGGCTTTATCTTGCTATTTTCTATTGTTTAAGGTCTGGAATCCGTTTCTTAGTTTACCCACTGGGCAGCAGCTTATTGCTACTGTTCTGCACCAATTTCACACGCTAGCTTATCTTCGATAAGTATTCAAGTAGCTGACATGTGGGTAGGCCTTGTGTCGATATCCTATTTTCTTGAGTGCTTAAAAAACAAAGGCCCGGATCTCATGGCAGCAACACTACTTCACAAACTTGTATAGGCAGGCATTAAGTATCCCTGTAACCATGCCTATTAGCAGCCATAACTCAACCGCCTCAATAGAATGGAGGTACTGGGAACTTTTACCTTGGAATAGAGATAATAATGACTCTGTACTTCTTTCAATCACTACATATGATGGACGTTACTCATTGTAATTAGAGGACTTGATCGATGTTTTAACTGTTGAGTAAGTATTGAAATGGAATTTGGCCTCATCCCCTTTGTTTTTTTCCACCCCAAATCCCTTGCAAGTCATTTAGTTAATGTAGCTGCCAATTTTTGACACAGCCTCACGAAATCGTTGGTAATATTACCACCACTTCTGTTTTATACTTTTTTTTTTTGCCTCACAAAACTATATGTCAAGCCAATATTCCATGAATTTCCGTTGTTCACTTGGAAATAAGCTCCTGATAGGGTTGTTTGACTACCACAGTGGATAGATAAAGTAGGCATTGGCATTGGCAGTGGATAAATGAGCAAGTTCTCTATTGAAAAAGTCCATTAGCCCTCCAATTCAAGTTCTATTTTTTGATTTACAAATGAAGCAATAAAATTCCCATTTGTTTGATCATCTTTTGTCTTATAACTCAGTTCCGTGGCTTGGAGGTTATTGAACTTGAAAATTTCAACGCAGCATCATCGAATGACATTGCAAGTGTTCATACAAGAGCCTATGTATCAGGCCTTGAGAAGGTAGCAAAAGTAACCATCACATATATATTTTTTGGTTTTGTTTTCAATACTCTTCTTGTTTTTGGCCCTTCTTTTCATCAGCCCACCGACTTGTTCCTCTCTTGGATTGTATTATGTGCTAAACAACTGGTACAATTAAGGGTCACTAACTACATTCCTTGAAATTTTGCAATCTATGAAGGTGTTTCCTGTTCTGTTATGCAATTGTCAATTTTGTCCTGGAAGTTGTAGTTGCGCTGCACTTTGGCATTATTTTTGTAAAATACCATGCTTTTATGTTGAGCATATGCACTCGTCATATTCTTGAGGAGCACTAAAAACCTATAATCCTCCCTGTTAACTGCTAGAACTTAATATTACATCAAATGATTGGACCCATATAGAACTCCATACAATCATGGTAAAGTTCTTTGCATGCTGTCTTAGATTCCTCAATTGACTCAACACAAGTTACTCTACTTAAAAAATTTGTTGGAGGCTGGCCGGCATCCCTTAGTTCAGGTCTTTACATTATCTCACCCTTCCCTCTCACATGGTGTTGTTTTGTCTAATTGTTATTAGTGAAATGCAGTACTGAGATGGCAAGTTTTGGAAATCTGTTGGTGCTGGAATATTTCTCTTTCTTTGTGGTCAGGTCCATATATTTATCATATTTCTCTCTGCCTCTCTCTAACACCCCCAATCCAATTTATAGGCTATGGATCAAGCCTCAAAACAGGGAATTATTTTGATTGAAGGCTCTGGGCCAACATACGCAACTGTTGATGTAAGTGGTAGTTAAGACGTTTCAATGTCCTTTTTCTTGTGTCTTTCCGTTCTGATTTTCTAACAGTGGTGTTAATAATGTAGACGTTCCAGGAGTCACTAGTTGCAGCTGGAGCAGGAATTGCCTTAATTGATGCAGTGGTGATTTCTCAATCGTGTCTTGGTGATAATCTATGTTAGTTATGTGTGCTGAAGTGTATAGGTGATACTTTTGCATTGCCGTCCAACTGATCCTCTGTCTACTTCAAAAAGGATAAAGTTTTCATATGGTATAAATCTTGTTTGAAGTATCCTTCTTCAATACATCTGAATTCATTGCTCAGGTTGCAGAATCAAAGATCAGCAAGAGTCCACCTGTAGGTTTTGCTTTAATAAGACCTCCTGGACATCATGCTATTCCAAAGGGTCCAATGGGGTTTTGTGTTTTTGGAAATGTTGCAGTTGCAGCTCGTTATGCTCAGCGTTCACATGGCTTAAAGCGTGTGTTTATCATTGATTTTGATGTTCACCATGGGAATGGGACAAATGATGCTTTCTATGATGATCCTGATATATTTTTCCTGTCAACTCACCAAGTAAGTACGGATTGGATTTGGACAAGTTTGATACATTTTGTCTTGATATCTAGTCATGAATTCTTGTGATGCTCATCTAAGTAGCTTATTTTTGGTCAGCAATTAGTAAACTTTATTTTTTCTCCATAGCTAAAGACTGTTACTGATTCTTGATGGTGGGAGCATATAACCTAAGTAGAAACACTAAGATGTCACTATTTACATACTGTTTTTTCTTATTTTATTTTGTTTTATTTCATTTCTTTTTTCTCTCTCTCAGTGATATGACTTTAACATGTTTTATAAATCTAGTAATTTAAATCCAGTCAAGTTTGAAACAGACTTTCTTTGCTGCCAACCGCATACATACCTTTTTGGGAATGAAAGAGTACTTTCGGAAACTTTAGCAGTAATAAACTTGTATCTTTTTGTAAATATTTTGTATTCATATCTAGTCATAAATTCTTGTTATGCTCGTCTACTCGTCTGAGTACCTTATGATGTCATTATTTACATATCATTTTTTGTTGTTTTATTTTGTGCCAACCTCATACATGCCTTTTGTGAATTGAGGAGTACTTTTGGAAACTTTAGCAGTAAAAAATTCATATTTTTCATAAATGTTTTGTATTGTAGTTAACATATATTATTTGAAATCCTGTTCCTGCAGTTCAAGAATTTTCTGTAGAATTCTGTGTTTCTTTTTCTTTGGAATAGTTCTTCGTAATATACTGTCTTGTCAACATGCCAACTTTAACAAGTTGCCAAATTTATAAGATTTCATACTAGTGTATAATAATCTTCACGTATTGTGATTCCTTATCTATATACTGATAAGATGCAAAGAGAATACACCACCTTGTGTCTGAATGTTATCCTCAACTTTTTTATATAAAAAAAATTTCTGATGTTGAGAAGATTGACTTATAGATCATCAAATATCCCAAGTTTGAAAGCAGAAGCAACAAGATTGACATATAGATCACATTTAGGGTTATTAGTTTGTGCGTTGTGTGAATCTGCTTGTGGCAAGTCGAATTACCTGCCACAAATAACTAAAATCAGCACAACTTTTTATGTCACGTTGCAGCTGTGCAATTCCCACAAGAAGTTTTTGTTTCAAGGGTTCATACACACACAGTATGGAATTTGCATTGAATACAAACACAATTTGATGTCTTGTTGTGGATCTATACTCTAGTAGGGAAGGCTGAACCTGCGGATCTAAGGGCTACAACTGCGTTCACATGCAATCCGAGTTCACATTGTAGAAAAATCCGTCTTTCAATATCTGGATCTTTCCGTTTGAATTGCAAGTAAAGAGGATCCATATCCAACTTTACGCATTGTCCCATGCAGAAGTTCTGCTACTTTCCCCTTAGTGGCATAATGCGGCTTGAACTTGTTCTCTTGCATTGAATACTTTGGATGCTACTGTTAGACCATTGAACTGAAAATCAGAAAATTATTCACCAAAAAAAAGTACTCGGTGGTAGTAAGCAGCTCTACAAGAAAACAGAAGATTGAAAAGAATTACCAATGGAAATAATGACAGAACCAGAACCCAAGACCATACACAGTCAGCCACAAATTAATTACAGATTAAATGCCATAGAATAATAGAACTAGGGAGCTCCAATTGCTTGCAGTTCTCCTGTGTAATGAAGAAACAGAAACTTTCTTCCAAGAAGCCACCTTGAGTCTGATAGCTTCATGGGTGGACATGGCATTTGATATTGTAAACTTTGTTGGTCTACCACTACTCTCAAATGCTTAAGCCATTTGGATGTGGCCAACAATTATGTTACATTCTAGAACACATGCAGACAACTCTTCACAATTCAAGCCCAACATGTGGAATTCAACTTATTTCCGGAGGGGCTGCAATTGCAGGGATTTGAAAGTTAAGGAACTCCTGCTGTGATATCATGTTGAGTTTCCTGGGTTACCATTATTCCCAAAAGTTTAAGCTGACAGGATATGGGCCAACCATTATTTGGTCTTCTAACAGATTTTATTTTATTTTTTCCTTCAATTTGTTTACTGCCACTGTGAAATAATGTACATTTTAGATATTCTTTATAGAATTCCAAGTTTATTCCTGTGTTAATTCATTGATTCAGGATGGAAGCTACCCTGGTACTGGTAAATTTGAGGAGGTAGGCCATGGAGATGGGGAAGGAACAACACTAAATCTTCCTCTACCTGGAGGCTCAGGTGATACTGCCATGAGAACTGTGTTTGATGAAATAATTGTACCATGTGCTCAGAGGTTTAAGCCAGATATTATCCTTGTCTCTGCTGGGTGAGTTTCGCATTCCATGTAAACTACTGTTTCATTGCCAATCTTCATTACCCATTTGCTTATGAATAACCAAATTGTTTAGGTATGATGCTCATGTATTGGATCCACTAGCAAGTCTGCAATTCACGACGGGAACATACTACATGCTTGCATCCTATATTCAACAACTTGCGAATGATCTATGTGAGGGTCGATGTGTATTTTTCTTGGAAGGAGGATACAACCTCAAGTCCCTTTCCTATTCCGTGGCAGATTCATTCCGTGCCTTTCTGGGAGAGCCAAGTTTGGCTTCCGAGTTTGACAACCCTGCCATCTTGCATGAAGAGCCATCAACCAGGGTTAGGCAGGCAATTGAGAGGGTGAAACATATACATTCCTTATGAAGATCCCATAGACTTGGCATGCATACAACTTTACATATTATTCTGTACTATAAAGATCAGATGCAAACATGTTCTGTTGTGCAAATCCTTACCTACAAAGCTCATAGTTCTCACTTATATTAAGTTTGTTTTAGTGATTGACAATGACAAATAGTTACCTGTACATTCTTCACTGTTGAATTTCTGTCCAGTGTTGCAATTTGTATATGTATCTGGTGGTTGGGAAAAACCTAAGGATCCATTTGGATCAAAGGCTTTGAATTTGAGGTCAAATGAGTTTTTTATTTCGGAGTTCAGAAATGTTAAAGAAGTTAATGTGGTCTCCTAGCATGATCCTAATCTTAAGGAAAATGCTAAGGAGACCACATTTATAGACACAATGATATGCCATGCTAAGGCAAAAGACTCTAATCTTAAAGAAAACGCTTTGAATATTGGGTTGTAAATGCTAGCTTTCTTGAAAACCTCAATTGTTTTTCTTTTTTCTTTGTTGTCAAAATCTCAACTGCTATATGCTATGTTATAGGAATTGTAGAGTTCAATTCCATGGATTGTTGATCATGTTGACAATTGCCTTGGGTCTTGATATGTTAATTAATTTAAGCTATAAATTTAAATAATAATGGGCCTTTATTGAGTGTTTTCTTTTTAATTTTGAATTGAATAATTGGACAAGTTTCAAGCTTAACTTATGTATTGTATTTTTTGTAATTTTCTTTATCATTTCAATAATTATGTATATATTAACAAAATTTCTTATTTGTTAAGAAAAAGAAATCAATGGCTCTTGTTTAAAGAGAAGGGCTACATTCTTTTTTGCGTTTAAAAAATTGAAACTTAAAGAATAAAAACATTAGTTTATTTATAAAGAAAGCATTGATTTTTAATATTTATTACTAGAAAAATCAAATAGACTGATATTTAAAATATAAATATCCTAAGATTTGGTTTTTTTTTTTTTTTTTTCTAAAAATAATTATAATATAATAAATAGGCTTGAAACGTGTTGGTCTGTAAGGCCTTGGGCCGAATTTAAGACATCCATGACATGCCCTCAAATAGCGGTGTCAAATGGGATGACACGTCCAAAGATATGAGTTTGACTTGCCAAGGCCGACTTTAATCATTGCAACTAAATAATGCATGGTCGCAAGCATTGAGGATAGTTAAATACCCATTTCTAGACATAGTTCTATAAAGAAACTCTATACCATTCAATACATATAAACACATCCAAAATAAACCCAAAAATTGACAGCTGTCGATTTCTTAAACTCAACAGCTATGTTGGATTACTGTTTTGCCCTTTTGCTTTGTCTATTAATCAATTCAATCTTCATTAACACACATCTCGAACTTTCTTCTTCTTCTTCAACAATCAAGCTCTGCTTCTGGCTTTTTTCCTAGTCCAATTCCCATTTAATCTTCATCGTCTCCACCATAGTCCTCGCCTACTCCATCACCATAACCCGTCGTCGATTCACCTTCGCCCAAAACTCTATCTCCGATTTCCCTTCCTTCATCTCCGTCGGATGCTCCAATGAATGCACCATCCTTCTTCATCTCTGACGCTACCGCAATCATCTCTGTCTCAATCTTGGTCAGCCGATGACACACCTCCAGTTCCTTCTCCAGCGTCGTCAAATCTGAGCGACGTCAACCACAACAACCTTAACGCATATGGAGTAGAGACCTTTTTTCAAATCAACAGGTATTTTAGCTTTTCCTTATAGCAATTTTTGTTTTACTGTGTAAAGAGAATTGTTTTAGTTAATAGATTTGTTTGCACAGTTCCAAAAACGCCGATATGCCAAATTGAAGAAGTTTCGACGTGGGATTTATGTGTTTGCTTAGCACATGATTGATTTGAGGTTTTGGCAATGGTGATATGGTGATTCAATTTGATTCTTCATTCTTTGGAGCACTAACGATGCTAGAGTTGGTGGTAGTCAAAATTTTGGGATGAGTTCTTGGCATAAAATACTTAATTAGTCAATATGAGTTATTGATGTATTGCTTTTTCTATTTTAGAATGATATAATATTTGGAATTAGTGATTTAGAATTCATTATGCTTGTTTTTCTCATTGTTGTTGACTTGTTTGACTCTATCTGTGTATGCTATCTAATGTTTGGTTACTAAGAAAATTGATAATTACTGTTCTTGGATTTAGATTCTCAGTGATCTAGGTTCTTTGTGATTTTAATGTGTAAAACACTATTTAGTGTTAACTTGGTTTTGATGTTTGGTACTGTTTGGATTCTTTATCGTACCTATTATGCAAATGAAATGACGTAGTTGTTAACTTCCAATAAGTGGTATGAACAGTTGTTATACTGTTCATACCCTGTAACTGAGATGATTTCTATAACATAGTATTAACAGTGCACTTCTATGACATAATATTAACAATGTACTTCTATGACATAGTATTAACAGATTTTTAGTAACAAAGCATGTTCTATATTTGCTCTATATATAGCTATGCACTTGAAGTTTATGATATGCATAATGTAATTTTTACTAGGAAGATAGTGTTATGACATAGTATTAACAGTGTATTTTCTTTTTTCATTTTCTTGTAGAGGTATTTCGTTTTGCCTTTGCGATTGTTTCTAGTGAAATTGTGAACAATTGGAGGTGGTTTCTACAAAAGATATCGGATGTCTTACTGGGCTCTTTTTTGGGTTTTTTGAGTTTTTTTGTATGAAATGGTATTAACAATGCACTTCTATGACATGGTATTAATAATGTACTTCTATGACATGGTATTATCAATGTACTTCTATGATATGGTATTAACAATGTACTTCGGGCTTGCTGGGCTTGTTTTGGGTTTTTTTTGAGTTTTTTGTGTTGGGCTTATTTTAAGTTAATCAATGGCAGTCATGTAATTTATAGGAACTTCAACACCCATTTCTTATGTAGTAAATGGATTTTGGGTGTGTTTCTAAAATGCATTTCATATAGAGTTTTTTTTTTTTTTATAATTTCAACCCCTATTTTGGGTATAATAGTGAAGCTAAGAGCTTTAAAAAAAAAAAAAAAACAAAACAAAAGACAACTAAATATCCTTATAATTGAAACAATACTAATGTTATTCATAATTAATTGGAAAAAAAATAACATTACAAATAACTACAATTGTTGCCGACGAGGTTTCATATCATAAAAACATCACATTATATTTGCATTACTAATACAAGAAAAAACATCTTTCTCCATGTAAACAACCAAGTTATCACTCAACCATTGATTCCCTATTTTATTACACAACAGAGTTTTCACAATATTCATAGTTGAAAAAGCTTTCTCAACCGAAGCAGTTGCAACGGGTAAAACTAAAGCCAATGTAAGAAGTAAATATACATAATTGTATATTCTACTCCTTCCTGTATTCACCAATTTTTCTGCTAGATTAGTAATTCCGTTCAATGATGAAAGCTTAGTATTGCTTTGCATATCAACAATATAAAGCCTAAGTTGATCTTCAAGCTTAGTGAAGTCTCGGTCATTAAATTCTTGAAAGTAAAATTTAGCAAAACGAAGTATTTTTTGTTTGTCAAAAGCTGCAAAATTATAAGCCGGACTCAAACATGCCATTGTAAATGAAAAATAACTTAAAATGCAAGAACAATGTAGTAGTGAATGATATATTGATGTAGAAAGAATAGGGAAGAGACCAGGGATTTCAAATTCACCATTGCAAAACTAATTCCATGTTTATAAAATTAAACCGTACTCAACTACCAACCTGTTTCCAGAGTTCGTTTTACATATATATGACCAGCCATATGATGTGTGGTTTTGATCAAATTCTCCTAATCTGCAACCTAGTTGGGATGTTCAACTTTGGTTCCAAGTTAAGAGTCATTAGCATGCAAGAAAACGTTAAAGAACCAAAGAAAATACACAGCATGATGTTTGCATAGCATTCTCTTCATTCATTCACATGTCTAACAAGATTAAGCATGATGTTTACTATAACCTTGTCTAGATAATCTGTAGGCAACTCTAATGGTGATCAAACATTAAAATTGACAAACAAATTGAACAATAGATTCAGTGAATGAAACAAGAAACAGATTGATGAACTGAATACTTTAACTTAGAAACATGGATCAATGTTGCAAGGCTACATCGAAATCCCTAGCTATGAATTTAGTTACACATCATGTTCAAAGAGAATAAAACAAAAATAAACAACATGAGTGAAAATAAATTCATGAGAGGAAACCCTTGAACCAATTCTGATGTTGAACTTCTCCAAGAACCACCTCTTGCGCTGAGTCCTAATGGTGGAAATATATGGACGGCTAGGGTTTTAGTGTGCATGAAAGGAGAGAATAACCAAGAAGTCTGTTCTAGGGTTGTGAAATTCGTCCAAAATAAATAGGGGTTTTAAAAGTGGCTAAAAGGCAAGTTTTTATGGTGTAAAATAGGCTGCAAGATATTCCAAAGAGATCCTAACAAATCAGCCTTTATTTTGCACGTTTTTGCCTTATTTGGCACCTCCAAATCAGGCTAGAAATCCCCATTGCTTTCCCATTCTGCTCTTAGTCTTCAACCAAGCCAGGTTCGCCTTGGATTCTTTATTTGGACTTCAAAACAGGTCACAAAACTTGTTTCCATGTTTGAATAAGGGTCAGCTCCAAAAATGGCATGTTTTCATTTCTTTTGCCTTCAACTTGATCCTAAAGTAGATGCAACTGCATACTAACACAAAATAGGGTAAAACACAACAAGTTTAACTCAAAAACATCACAAAATATACTAGAAATGGATGATATATATGTATAAATGTATGAGTTATCAAATACCCCCAAACCTGATTTTTGCTAGTCCTCGAGCAAAACTGAAACTAAAATCTAACTAGACCACTTTCGCTGGTTAAACGATTGCACTGAGCATGTGCAACAAGCCTTTAAACCCCTAGGTGTCCCTAGTAGGAGGAGTTGTGTCTCCTGAGGGTTTACAGTGATGACTCCCACAAACATCTTCATACTTGCAAGCAATTTGGTTAAAGCATACTTATAGCAAACTAATAAGAACCAATGAAAGCTTAGTCATACATTCGAACCACTAGTCTGCCACTTCAAAGAATCATATCATAAGTATAGTGTAAAAATAATAATTACTCCATGTCCCATGATTTCAAAGACACCATACTCAAATGCCAAAGATAGAAATCGCCTCAACTCTAGTCCTCACAGATATCACTCAAATTTTCACTCAGATCCTAAGGTGTGGTCTCTCCTCAAACATATGTGAGTGAAGTTATGTAAAAGGGAATCAAAATCCTCACATATGAAATATGAAATAAAAGCACAATTTCTGGACAGATCTCATGAAAGGAATTAAACACTAAGAATATGGATAGCACACATACTTAGCAGCACCCATGAATACATCCCCAAAGATCAGCTAGGTCTTTCACAAGGTGTGTAATGTAAGGCTTAGGTCAGGGGCTATGAAAGAAAGGATAGGAACTACTAAAGCTTGGGACATACCAAAGTGTCTTCCTTGTGAAAGCAGCAAGCCCTCCTCTTGAATTGATCTTTGTTGTTTGTTCGTGGCATCTAGGACCCGTGCGATAATGGAAGGATTTAGAAATTACATCCTCTTTGATTCTTTTTCTTTTCTTTTCTTTTTCTAAAACTTTGTTTTTTTTTTCTTTCTTTTTTTTACAATTCCAGCACACATACCTCGGTACATACCACTTTCTTGATGTAGAGCTCGAATTATCTTTGTCTTCATCACTTTGGTATTCCCCAAACTATAGGGTATAGCTGTAATGGGCTAAATATCTCATATTGAGATAAAAGGATATGGGGAAACAAATGTGAGAAAAAAAAATGGCTAAAAATGATTGGCTTCAAAATGGGGTAATGGCACACACATAAAGGTAAGAAATTAGGCCTTTTGGTGGTTAAGACATGCATAGCCTAACATCATCTCAATGAGTTCATTCATGAATGTTACCAAACACATGGTATCTGCGAAAGCAAATAATTCTTAGCATTCAATCAAACAAAAATAATGAGATCATTTGAAATGAAATTGAAGCAAAAAGATAGGAGTACAAACACTTTAGACCCTCTCAAAGAAGTAAATAGGCTCAAAATCACTCACTAGGGTAGTCTCCACAATTCTTCTTCCAGAATTTGAGCATGATACTTTAACCACCATGATTCCCAGAGTAACAGCTTTGAAAAAAAAAAAAAAAAAGATATGATATGAACTTTTTCATGACATCGCAGTAGTCCTCATTGTAAACCATAGCCCTCATATACATTCACATTAGTAAGCAAAAGCAAACTTTAACCAGAACTAAAAACAAATGAAAATCCCACACCCCCAAACCTAAACTAAGCATTGTCCTCGATGCTTAAAAAAAAAAAATTGAATGGAATGGATGCAATGCAAATTGGCACAGTGTGTATGGAATGAAATAAAATAAAAACTAAAAACTAACACAAATAAAAGGAAAGAACACAAACCCAGCTAGGTTGCCTCCTAGCAAGCGCTTTATTTAATGTCTAGGCAAGACATGGTAGTGTGTCTAAGTTGCCATAAACTCGAGAGAATCTATAACGACATAAACCTGCTCCTGTGAAACATTCTCCAAATAAGGCTTCAAACGCTGTCCATTGACCTTAAAACGGGTGCCATTCTTGATGTTTTCTATCTCCATAGCTCCATGGGGAAATACTTGAAGCACTTTGAATGGTCCAAC
The DNA here is from genome assembly GCF_902201215.1 of Prunus dulcis. Taxonomy (NCBI): domain Eukaryota; kingdom Viridiplantae; phylum Streptophyta; class Magnoliopsida; order Rosales; family Rosaceae; genus Prunus; species Prunus dulcis. The sequence continues at coordinate 21,590,239 of NC_047653.1, read as the reverse complement.
CCATCTAGACTTCAATTTACCTGGAAACAGTCGCAAACGTGAGTCATACAAAAGTACTTTCATACCTGGTTGAAACTCCTTTCTAAGAATTGCCATGCACATGGTAGGGCTTATTCCCTTGATATCTGCAATAGACCAACCAATGGCTGATTTGAACTCTTTTAGCACCCTAATTAGCTTATCTTCTTCCAAAGGGGTGAGGTCAGATGCTATGATAACTGGGAGAGTTTCAAACTCAGCTAGGTAAGCATATTTTAGATGTGATGGAAGTGGTTTAAGGTCAAGTTTTGGAGGTTTAACAATAGAAGGGATCAGATGTGTGGCAGATGGTTCTAATGGCTCTATAAGACGTGAAAAAGTGGAGGGGTATTGTTTTAATGCATCCAAGGCAGCCACCATCTCCATGAGCACTTCTTCATCAAAGTCATTTTGAGATTGACTCAAAACATATTGTAATGGATCATTGGATTGTGCCAGCAAAAACTTAGAGAAAACAAGTGAATCAAGCACATCAATCGAACAACAATCAATTGAACTAGAAGGGTGAGAAAGAGATTCAAACACTTTGAATTGTACAGTTTCTCCTAGCACAGTCATGGTGAGGAGACCATTTTGCACATCTATGATCGTCTTTGCCGTGGCCATAAAGGGTCTCCCAAGCAAAATAGGTAACTCACGATCATGTAGAGGAGCCTCTTCCATGTCCAACACTACAAAATCAGCAGGCAAAATTAGTTTGTCAACTTGAACTAAGATATCTTCCACTATACCTCTTGGATATTTCACTGATCGATCAGCAAGTTGCAATGAAATAGTTGTTGCCTTCAAACCCCCCAAACCTAATTGAAGATACACTGAATAGGGCATTAAATTGATGCTAGCCCCCAAGTCAAGCATAGCCTTTTCAACTAGCTTGTCTCCAATGGTGATATTGATAGAAAAACTGCCCGGATCCTTGAGTTTTGGTGGGAGCTTTCTTTGAAGCACAACACTCACATTTTCAGACACCATCACCTTCTCATTAGGTCCATACTTCCTCTTATAAGTGTTTAGCTCCTTGAAAAATTTCCCATACGCTGGCATATTCCTAATGACATCAAGCAAAGGTAAATTAACATTCACTTTACTTAAAATATCAAAAATTTCTTTAAATGACTTATCCTGCTTGCTTTTGGCAAGTCTTCCAGGAAATGGGATGGGTGGAGAGTAAGGTTTTTCAGCCTTGTGAAAATTTGGAGCTTCAAACGAAGAAGTGGCATTGCTTGGATCGTCATTCGGTTTCTCATTCTCTTCTTGAGTGGGGCCTGCATTCACATGATCAGATTCATTAGTAACTTCATTGCCAACTCCATTATTAATAACCTTACCACTTCTAAGTGTTATGACCGCTTTGGCTTGCTCTTGGTTCCTTTGAAGTATCACCGGTTGGCTTGGAAATTTTCCGGGTTCTCTTTGACTCAAAGCATCAGCAATCTGACCTAATTGTGTCTCCATTTTGGTTAGAGCAGCTGAATGTTGTTGGAGAGTACTATTGGTAGTTTGCTGGAATTGAACGGTGTTTTGAGCTAGCATTTTGACCGTATCTTCAAGCGTAGTGGCAGGCTTTGGTTGGAAATTTTGAAATTGATTGTTATTCTTCCATGAGAGATTGGGATGATCTCTCCAACCAGGGTTATATGTATTAGAGAACGGGTCATTCCTCGGCCTCTGATTGTAAGAATTCATGAGATTCACTTGCTCTTGAACGAATTCGGGATAAGCCTCACTAGCCGAGCATTGATAAGTAGGATGACCTGGTATGTTGCAAATGGCACACACCTCAGCTATCTTAGGCACCATATTGAGCATAGAATCGAGCTTCTTTTCCAAACTAGCCACCTGCAAGGCAAGATCATTATTAGAACTCATTTCATACACTCCAACTCGTTTACCTCTTGTATCTTTGTGTTGAGCATTAGATCCCAACATCTCATAAATGTTATATGACTCCTGAGCATTTTTTTTCTTCAAAGCTCCACCTGCTGCATTATCAACAGTCGATTGACATGTTTGGGTTAGTCCATCATAAAAAATTTGCATTTGTAAGTAAAGAGGTAACCCATGATGTGGACATTGCAGCAACAGCCCTTTGAAACGCTCCCAACATTCATTGAAAGGTTCTCCATCATCTTGTTTAAAGTTAAAGATTTGCCCTCTCAAAGTAGCTGTCTTTTGAGTAGAGAAGAACTTCTCCAAAAACTTCTTAGCTACGGCATCCCAAGTGGTGAGCGAACCAGGTGCTAAAGTCATTAGCCAACCCTTTGCTC
>NC_047653.1:21546286-21582390 GCF_902201215.1 Prunus dulcis | reverse complement strand
ATCAGCCTTGGAGCAAGGAATGGGTCGCCACATCCACATCGAGTTTTTAGCCCAGCCCAGCACACAAGCCCCACTCATCTGCACTATTGATCACAGCCCTACGTGGATGGACCCCATCCTCCTGTTCTTACAGAACCAAACACTACCGACTAATTCGGCCGAGGCACGACGCTTTCGCCATCGCTCTGCCCGATACCTGATCATAAACGGCTCCTTATACAAGCGGGGTTTCAGCCTTCCTTACCTCCGATGCCTGACTCCAGAGGAGGGTCACTATGTCCTCCGAGAAATCCATGAAGGCATCTACGGTAACCATTAGGGCGCACGCTCGCTGGCCCATAAGGTAATCCGCCAAGGATACTTCTGGCCATCGCTACACACTGACGCCCATGTTTTCACCCAAATATGAAGCATGATTTTCCAACATCCTCATAACTCCCCCGGCCAGAACTGCTGATTACTATGGTCAGCCCTTGGCCATTTGCCCAATGGGGACTGGATCTCATTGGACCTATGCCAGAGGGCAAGGGCCAAGTCAAATATGCAGTTGTGGCCGTAGACTACTTCACCAAGTGGGCTGAGGCCGAGGCCTTGGCCACCATCACTGCAGCACGCATCGAAACCTTTGTGTGGCAAAGTATTGTATGTCGCTTCGGCATCCCCAACTCCATCGTCACAGACAATGGCCGGCAATTTGACAATGCCAAATTCAAACAATTTTGTTCCAACCTCAAGATTCGTTTATGCTTCGCCTCCCCAGCCCATCCTCAGTCCAATGGCCAGGTCGAAGCCGTGAACAAAATTATCAAGAAGACTCTCAAGACAAAACTTGACAAAGCCAAGGGCTGCTGGCCAGAACTACTCCCGGAAGTACTCTGGTCCTACCGCACCACCTTCCGCACATCCACAGGTGAGACACCATTCTCCCTATCATTTGGAACCGAGGCCGTGGCTCCGGTAGAGATTGGCCAGCCCACATACCGAACGTCCACTTACGACGCCACGGCCAATGACGAGCAGTTGGCCCTCAACCTCGACTTCATTGACGAACTCCGGGACCAATCGAGCATGCGCAATGTCGCGTACAAACAACGCATCGCCAAATACTACGACTCCCGAGTCAAGCCCCGCGCTTTCAAAATGGGGGACTGGGTCATGCGCAAGGTTTCCTTGGCTACCAAAAATCCCAACGAAGGGACCCTCGGCCCTACATGGGAAGGTCCTTACGAGATTATCAAAATCTGCCGCCCCGGCACTTATCAGCTTCGCGACTCAACAGGCAAGACGCTGCCTCACCCGTGGAACGCTGACCACCTCAAGTACTACTACAAGTAAACATATCTAGACCCTAGGACAATACTTTGGTCTTGATTATTTACTGTAAGGTAGAAGTAAGGTATCTAGACCCTAGACCACTTGTACCTTCTGCCTTTCGGCATCTATTTCAATGCATTGCCTGACTCCGGCTCATTCTCATGCACTCATATTGTTATTATTTTTACTAACACAAATTGATATCAAGCTAAGTCTCATATCATAAATGAAAACACCCTTGCTCCAGGCAAGGACAAGTGTTCATACATAACCAAAATAAACAACCTTGCTCCATGCAAGGCAAAATGTTCCAACAAAATAACTAGAGTACAAAATAACTATAATACATCACGAAGGCAACGCCTTCAAGACTCGGTCGAAGGGGCATCCTCAGTGGCCGGCTCGGCCTCCGGTGTCGGGGCGCTAGCATCAGCAGGAGGGGTCTGTGCAGGGGGCTCACCACTCGTGTCAAAGTTAATCTCGACCGAGGGGTTGAACCTCACCAACCTGTCTTCCCAGCGAAGCTGCTCATCCACTAGCCGGTCCATGATATAGCTCTTCAGCTCCTCTAAGGTTCGAAAGGACTCGATCGCCTCGACTCAGGTAGCAGCCACCTCCTCGACCTTCGATCTCTTCAGCTCCTCCACCTCCTTGGCCAGGGCCTCCTTTTGCACCAGCAAGGCGTTCTTCTCTCGGATGGCCTCCTGCGCCTCCGCCATTTTGCTCTTGGCCAGCTCATCCCGCCTCTTCAGCCTCTGGATCTCCTTGTCAGCCTTGGCCATGCTGACATACATCTCGCCAAAGGCCTGCAAAACAAAACCATGTTAGTTAATCCATACAAGAATAATCCAACACAAATACACACAAAAAGGGCCTAAACACTTACATAGGCAGAGGTGAGGATCGTCTTTTGGGCCCGGTCTATGAAGGAGGAGGCTGGAGTCCTCGCCAGAGCCTCATGGTCGCTCTTCACGCCTTCCAGGAAGACGTTCACCAAAGGCACCTCCTGCCGGTGCATAGCCAGGTTCACTTCCTTCTTCTGCTGGCGTAGCCTGCCGAAGTCTACCTTCTCCACCCCTTCAGCAAACACGTCCTCCATGTCGAAGGGTAGCTTCGGCGGTGCCTGCAGATCAAATGGCGGAAGTCTCGGCCCCGACCCCATCACATGCTGATGAGCCTCCTCCAAGGCTTTCCTCTTCCCCAGCACGTCCGCAACCCGACCCTCATCATCATCTCTGGGTCGTTTTCCAGCACTCTTCTCAGCTTTCTTGGCCCGAGACTCCCTCAGTCGCTTCTGCATCTCGGCCTCATCAATATCTACGGCCACTTTCGCGCTCCCCCTTATGATGCCAGCCACTGTCAAAACAAACAAAACAATTACATTAGCCACACTCACAAAAGGCTCAGCACACAACCAAAAAAGATAACCCAGGTACTTACTTCCTTGAAGCAGTCCGGACTCAAACAAATTCTTCTGCGTGACTAAGTTCCCGCACTCACGCTCAGTCTCTGATAGCTGCGCCCTCACCCACTCAACCTCGTCTTCTTGCTCCTTGGAGATAGGGCCCCACTTCACTGAACCTGCATCAAGAGTTAGAAACTACTTAGCCATTTACACTGGCACAGACAAAGTACAGAACCAAAAATAAGAGCCAAAACAACACAATCAAGCATTAGACAATCTTAAGGGATGGGGCCAAGGACCTATAGACTGGAAGTGGGTAGGAATGTGTTGGACAACGCTCTTTCCTGGCGGACACTCCCAGTCCTCATAAGCCATGCACCACCTGTTCCTCCAGGACTTTTGCGTCGTTGGCTTGTGCTTAATAAAGTAGCCTCTCTCCTTCGCCTTTCGGCAATTCGCCTGTACCCAGCCAAAATTCCCCTGCTGCTTCGAAATGGAGTGCAGGAACATGAACTGCTCAAACGTTGGCTCCCCTAACCCAGCCAACCACCAAGCAATATACACCCCATGAAGAAGAATCCAAAAGTTGGGATTATACTGCCCTGGTGCATACCCCAACTTAGCCAACATCATCTGCACCCACGGATGAAAGGGTAGTCTGAAGCCGTGCCGATACATATCTGTAAAAATCATCACGGAGCCATCCGAGGGATATCTGACTACATCAACCTCAGTGGGTAACCTCAAGCCCACATAGGCTGGCACACAAAAATCTGTCCGCAGCTGAGCCAATTTCGCTTCTGTAAGCGTATTCCGTCTCGGCAACGGGACACCGACCCGAATGTCTAAACCCTCTGAAACCGAAGCCACGACTATACCCATAGACCCTGATGGTGATGCCTGGTTGCTCGAACCCACCTCTTGCGTTTGAGGCAAGGCTAGAACCCGGTTTGCTATAGCCTCTAACTCTATATAATTTCTTTGCATCTCCCTATATGCAGCCGACCCAAAGTCTTCGGATGGCTCACCCCTTTCACCCCCAGGCCCTATCATCCTACTTTCTATAGTGCCTTCTACCATACCCTCTGTCTCTGAACTCTCCTCTTCAGAACATATATATTGGCTTGGCTCTTCACTCTCAGTATCATCCCCACCAAAAGCAAGGGGGTCAGGACTTTCCCTATCGGAACTTTCAGACATCTACAATATGCAAAAACAAGAAAAAGGAACTAATGCACATGCAAAGAAGATCGAACCACAACAACAGAAATTTGCCAAATCTTCATGCCAAGCAAGAATTCAACATGTTCATACATATGTTCAACGTGTTCATCATGTTCATGCTCATGTTCAAAGTGTTCTTCCTAAGCCTTCAACATGTTCATGCAAAACAAGACATTTCAATTCAAAAGTTCAAGCGAAATAAGGTCTAACCTTGTTCGTAGCACCACGGAAGGATCGCCGGAAATCACCTCAGCCACAAGCACCACCACAAACTTATCGCCGGAAATCGCCTCCTCTCCTTCAAATTCTCACAACTTTTCTCAACTCAACTCAAGTGTGGTGCCTTCACCACCCCAAGTTCCTATTAAATAGCCAACCAAGGGTACCACGCCTCGATTCACGAGCAAACCCTAGCACCCTTTCATCTTCCCTCCTAAATCCCTTGTACCTACACACCATTTGAAATTCAATTTTCAAAATACACAAACAAAAAAACAAAAAATTGAGGGAAATTTAGGGACCTTGCCGAACGGCAAGGCCCGTGCAAAAACAAAATGGAGTCCCCAAAATTTCAAGTGTGCTAGACTACTTTCTAAGCCCAATCCTATTACAAGGCTAGGGCCCAAATTTGATCAAGACACCCAAACCCATTTCACAACAACTCCTAGGTGGGCTTGCCGAAAGACAAGGCACGGACAGCAAAAAGAGGAAACTCACCCTTGCCGAACGGCAAGGGTTGAGCAGCAACAAAATGGTGGCCTCCAAAAATAAATACTTACCTCACCAAGTGACCCAGCTGCACTCCAAAACGGAAGGGCCCAGCCCCAAGGATTGCCCAACTACTAAATGGCGACCGAGGAGGCCCAACTCCAAACTTCCTTGAACGGAAGGGACCCGCGTTCAAGAGTTGCCGTGCTCTTGCAAAGGACTTGGGCACCACCACAACGCCAATGGCCTAGCTCAAATATCTCTTGGCCCTACAACCTTTGATCAACACAACAAATATTTCACAATCTGATCAGGGCACCCTTGCCGAACGGCAAGGGCTGTGCAATCTTAAAACATAGATGAAAAGAATCGCCATACCGAAGCATACCACCTGCTAAGGTCATAGCTCCACTGACCTCAAAGAAGTCTCACAAGGTCACGGCTCCTAGCTCCAGAGGCCCAGCTATTGTTGAAGTAGGATCTTGTTCTCCGAACACCCAAGTCGCTGAGCCCCAAGTGTTCTAGGACGATCCCGGATCACACCCCTCCTTTTCTGAAACAGCTGCTGCACAGCTCGACACTCATTGCCTAAGCAACAACCCCGTGGCCAGCACCTGTCTTGCCGAGGTTGCCTTGCCGAAGCTGCTGCGCCACCCAGCTGCTGCGCCGCAGACCTCCCTAGCTTGCCGAAGCTACCAGCCGCAGGACAACCCAGCCGCCGCCAAGTTCCTTGCCGAACGGCAAGACCAGTCGGCAGCTCCTACTTTGCTCGACACCTCGACAACCCAGCCGTCGCCAAGCCTTTGCCGAAGCACCACGCCTGCTGTCTTGCCGAAACAGCTGCACCACGCCTGGCCGAAACCGCTACACCGCCCAGCTCTTCTTGCCGAAACCACCTGCCGAAGGACTTGCCGACTCAGCATGGCCTCAATTTCCTCAAGCTGCCCCTGCCGAAGGACAAACCGAAGCCCCAAACCATGACTCCAAGGACTTCCGAACGGCAAGTTCAAATCTCCAAGATTTTGTTTACTCTACTCCCAATTCCACACCCTAGCACAATTGCCGACTGAAAACTTGCCGAACGGCATCCCCTAATTTTTATACCCCTCCCAAAACCCTAGGCCTTGTTACTCGCTGAAGCCCATCTCGGGCCCAACTCTAGCCACTTGCCGAAGACCCAATCCAAGAAGGCCCGGCCATTCAAAAAAAAATAAAAAATAAAAATAGCTAGACCCTTGCCGAACGGCAAGGGCCATGGAGAAATTTTGGAGTCTTAAATTTTCGAATGGCCCGGCTCCCGAGCAAAAAAAAAAATATGCTAGACCCTTGCCGAACGGCAAGGGCCATGGAGAAATTTTGGAGTCTTAAATTTTTGAATGGCCCGGCTCCCTCGAAGGCCTAGCTCCCGAGCAAAAAAAAAAAAAATTAGCTAGACCCTTGCCGAATGGCAAGGGCCATGGAGAAATTTTGGAGAGTCTTAAATTTTCGAATGGCCCGTCTCCCTCGAAGGCCTAGCTCCCGAGCAAAAAAAAAAAAAAAAAAATTAGCTAGACCCTTGCCGAACAGCAGGGGCCATGGAAGAATTGGTTTCTCTCCAAAATTTTCAAAGGACCCGGCTCCCTCGAAGGTCTGGGTCTGCTATGGACCCAGCCCCCATCCTATCTGCAAAACACCCAAGTATGCAGGTACCCAGCTACCCTGTGTTGACGCAACTCCTAGCTTGCCAACTTAGGGGACTAGAGAGTGCCCTATGACTCCCAACGAAGCTGGAATGCTCGGTTACAATTACAAAAACTCACAAGTTCCCAACCCAGAAGTTACTTCTCGACCGCAAACTTGGGGGACTACTTTTTACACCATAATGAACCGAGTAGACCCAGCATCAAAGCGACTAGCACCAAGGCAGCCACGCCTTCTCCCGTGCCGAAGGAAGACACACTTTCGAGGTGCCAGACACCTGCCGAAGCTCCCAAATGCCAAACCTAATCTCCAGGACACGTGTCGCCACCACAACGGCTTGCACAAAGTCCCACATTGGAACTTTGTGCAAAGCTCCCACTTTCACTTCCCTATAAATAGGGAACAGTACCCAAGTAAAAAGGGTAACTATTCTCCCACTTTTACTGTTACTCTGCCAGAATTACTACCTGTAACTGACTTAGGCATCGGAGAACCTTCGGCCGGCACCACACCGGTGTTCGAAGCTTAACGATTGCTTCTCCTACTTTATCTTCTGCAGGTTCCTCGCCAACCTATTTCACCAAGGGCCTCAGCCCTCTTCTCTGCTGAACAGCCAGTACACTTAATCACTAAGTTGGACTCAATATTGGCCGGGCCATTTTGAGCATCAACAGTTAGTATAGTGGTACAAGTAAGGGTGTCGAACCACAGGGACCGATTGGACCTCTATAAATTACTAGTTTTGAAAGAACCTTGACTAAAAATGAAAGTGACAATTTGAAAGTAGTTTTTGTATTGTAAATGAAAAATAACTTAAAATGCAAGAAGAATGTAGTAGTGAATGATATATTGATGTAGAAAGAATAGGGAAGAGACCAGGGATTTCAAATTCACCATTGCAAAACTAATTCCATGTTTATAAAATTAAACCGTACTCAAGTACCAACCTGTTTCTAGAGTTCATTTTACATATATATGATTAGCCATATGATGTGTGGTTTTGATCAAATTCTCATAATCTGCAATCTAGTTGGGATGTTCAACTTTGGTTCCAAGTTAAGAGTCATTAGCATGCAAGAAAACGTTAAAGAACCAAAGAAAATACACAGCATGATGTTTGCATAGCATTCTCTTCATTCATTCACATGTCTACCAAGATTAAGCATGACCTTGTCTAGATAATCTGTAGGTGACTCTAACGGTGATCAAACATTAAAATTGACAAACAAATTGAACAATAGATTCAGTGATTGAAACAAGAAACAGATTGATGAACTGAATACTTTAACTTAGAAACATGGATCAATGTTGCAAGGCTACATCGAAATCCCTATCTATGAATTTAGTTACACATCATGTTCAAAGAGATTAAAACAAAAATAAACAACATGAGTGAAAATAAATTCATGAGAGGAAACCCTTGAACTAATTCTGATGTTGAACTTCTCCAAGAACCACCTCTTGCGCTGAGTCCTGACGGTGGAAATATATGGAAGGAGAGAATAACCAAGAAGTCAGTTTCTAGGGTTGTGAAATTCGTCCAAAATAAATAGGGTTTTTAAAAGTGGCTAAAAGGCAAGTTTTTATGGGGTAAAAGAGGCTGCAAGATATTCCAAAGAGATCCTAACAAATTAGCCTTTATTTTGCACGTTTTTCCCTTATTTGGCACCTCCAAATCAGGCTAGAAATCCCCATTGCTTTCCCATTCTACTCTTAGTCTTCAACCAAGCCAGGTTCGCCTTGGATTCTTTATTTGAACTCAAAACAGGTCACAAAACTTGTTTCCATGTTTGAATAAGGGTCAGCTTCAAAAATGGCATGTTTTCATTTCTTTTGCCTTCAACTTGATCCTAAAGTAGATGCAACTGCATACTAACACAAAATAGGGTAAGACGCAACAAGTTTAACTCAAAAACATCACAAATAGACTAGAAATGGATGATATATATGTATAAATATATGAGTTATCACCATCCCTCACGAATTGTAGCTTTTGCTTACATCTTTGGACCAACATCATTGCATTCACAATATCTTGATCTTTTTTTTGTAATGCCTTTGACAAATCATTTGTGATTCCCAATATAAATCTCATCAAATATAAGTGAAACACAAAGTCAAAAGTTCGTATTTCTTTCAATAACCTATTTGCTTCACTTAAATTATCTTAGTTGACATCATCAAGATGTTAATTGTTTAAAAAACACTCTCTTCTAATTGGAAATTCATGATCATGGTTTCAGAGCATTCCCTTCTCAATGCTGGAGACTCATGCGCTTTCGTCTATGACGTTGGAGTATCGAAGTGAGTGTCGGAGGTACAGCACGGTGTAGTCTCTGACTGCAGTTGCTAGAGATGGAACAGGTGGCTCGACTCAGAACCAAGGGGTAGAGTTTGATCACTTGCTTCGCCTCGAGACAGGGTCGAGAGTTTTGAGGGCAAGGACCGTGTGGAAGCCAATATGTGATGGTTTTTTAAGCACACTGAAGATTCCAGCAACAAATGGATGTATGTACATAACGTATTGTGGAGAAAAATAATAATTGCTACTTGCACTTGATGGAACCCTAATATTATATGTAATTAGTTTCTAATTGTACTATGTTTTATTGAATAACTGCTACCCGCAGTCGCTTGTATCCTGATATATGTAACTGGTTTTAATAAGAGAGATTTAGTCATACGCTTTTCGAGTATTTTACTTAAAAATAAGCCAAGAGCATGTATAGAATGCATGCTAAATAATTTTCGAGATATTATTGCTTTATGTTGACGATATGGTTATTGCTGGGAATGATCTTATTGGAATTCAAGGTATTAAACTTCATCTCAGTAACTGCTTTGACATGAACGATCTTGGACCTTTGAGATATTTTCTTGACATTAAAATGGATTCCTCACCTGGTGGATATATTTTGTCTCAAGATAAGTATGCCTCTGACCTAATATCTCGAGTTGGTTTGACAGACAATAAAGTAGTTGATACACCGTTGGAATTAAACATCAAACTTCGACCGGCTGATGGTGAGCCCTTTTCTGATGCCACTCTTTATAAACAGCTTGTTGGAAGTCATATTTATTTGACCCATTATACGACCAGACATTAGCCATGCAATGTATATAGCAGGCTATTTTATGACTGCACCTTGTTCAATTCACTTCGCAGCAGTTCTTCGAATTATCAGATGTGTGCAAGATACTTTACACCAGGGATTTTTATTTTCATTGCTCTCTTGGAAAAGCAAAAAACAGGCAGTCGTGGCTTGCTCTAGTGTTGAAGCCGAGTATAGAGCTTTAGCAGATACTACCTCTGAGATTGTTTGGTTGCGATGGTTACTTGGAGATATGGGTATTAAACTTTCTTCACCAAGTCCTCTATTTTGTGATAATAAGAGCGCCATCCAGATCGCACATAATGCTGTCTTTCATGAGCGTACCAAACACATTAGGGGATCACTCTCTCGCTACACGAGGAGAGCCGTCATCTCCTCCTCGCCTTAACCACACTCGTTTTCATCCACGTTCAGCCGTCATCGCTGCTGTTATTCATCGCTGCTGTTATTCTTCCACGTCGAGTCGCTGCCGTCACTCCTCTCTTCGACTCTGGGATGCTAGCCTCATTGTTGTCTCTCTCATATCCTGGGAGTTGGTTTCGTCGTTCTCTTTCTCCTCGGTGCGTTGCCGTCTCTGATGGTTGCCTTGGTATGTTGGTTTCAGCAGCTGCAGCTGTCCTCTTGCTATTGTGCTAAAAGTCTCCAAGTCAACAACGATTATGGTGCAAGTTGCTTCGTTGGGGTCAGCAGCCACGGTGGAGGTGGCTTTCCTCACACCCCCTCCATCGTCCGATCTATGATCTCAAGGTGAAGAAGATAGAACGAGGAAAGGGAAGAAGGGGAGACCTAGAGGAAAAAAAGATGATGGAGAGGAGAGGTCGGCTAGGGTTATGAGAAATGGTTGAGTGTGTGTTACAAATGAATATAAAGAGTTGGGTCTGTTTTCAAGTAAAATAAAAATAAAAACAAATAAATGAGTTGGGCGTTGTGAGATTGTTAAGAAATGGAATTGGCCTTATTTACTTATTTGACTTTTGGAGTTGGGCTTTGTGGAGAGGTCTAACAATATATAAATAAATATTAAAATGATATATTTTTTAATTTGGCCAGGCCGATTTTTTGGGGTATAGAACCAGATCTGGAACCGGTTTGGTGTTTTGAATCGAGTTTGACTTTTTGATCAACACAGTTCTTTTCGATTTTTTTCTAACCCATTTTGGTTTGGTTGATCAGTTCTTCAGTTCCAATGCCCACCCGACTTGCGAGGTATAACTTTTGTTCATCAACCAACAAACTGGAGGAGAGCCTGGATTTTGAAGATATCATCCAACAGGAATTTTGTAGCAGTTTGTCTCAACAGCCGGCAACCAAAGTCAAAACAGCTGTGTGAAATTTTTTTTGGTCGAAAACAGCTGTGTGAAATGAGGGGTCACTATTCTCACATTTCCATGCTTGGGTTTCGTGTAAACAAGGCCCTTATCATGACTCACTCATGTGCTTTGCCTTCCAAATTTACAGTAGCTGGATGAAAAGCAGGTTTTCCAATTGAAGCAGCCCCAGGATTTTGAGACCAACGCTTAACAGTCATCATCGCTTAACAGTCATCATCGCCTAACAGTTCAACCAGATGCAGTCGAAGGAGTCAATCTGTTAGCATATGCAGAACATTATCATGCATAATGATTCAATCAAAACATGTAATAAATCTCTATGAAAATGCAGAGAGCATTTGAGTAAAGGGAGGTCAGATTTCTGTGTGTGAAAGAGAGAGAGCTTGGAGAAGAATGCTAGCTGTAAATCAGCTCAGCACCAAAAACATGCATATATTCTCTTACTGACAAAACCGTTAGGGAGGAGAAATATTCCCTATTACAACACAAAATCTAGCCATTCAATCATAACCCTATAAGATAATGACAAGTGGCAAATGCTATTACATTCTCTGCTGTACACTTGGACTATGATCCAAGGCAGCCTTCCTAACTAGAATAGAACCTTCCTATTCTAATTTCTTCACAGCAGCTACACCTATACACCAACACTCCCTTCTAGGTGTTGTGCTGAAATAACACCTAGAGCTTTCCTCAAATACTCAAATCTGTCTCTTGCTAAAGGCTTGGTGAAAATGTCAGCAAGTTGCACTTCTGTTTTGCAGTATAGCAAGTCAATCTCACCATTTTGTAGAGCATCTCTTATGAAGTAAAACCTGCGGTTGATGTGTCTGGTTTTGTGATGATGAACAGGATTCTTTGATATAGCAATAGCTGAAGTGTTGTCACACAACAACTGAGTTGGTTCTACCTGTTCCTCTCCAAAATCAGATAACACAAACCTCAGCCACATAGCCTGTGCAGTAGCTTCTGCTGCACTCATGTACTCAGCCTCTGCTGTTGACAGAGCAACACTACTTTGCTTGATTGAAGCCCAAGAAAATGCACCTGACCCCAAGTTGAAAGCATAGCCTGATGTGCTCCTCATGTCATCTTCACTTCCACTCCAATCACTATCACAATAGCCTATTAACACTGCTCCTTTTCCCTTATCATAGGCAATTCCATAGTTTATGGTGCCTTGAACATATCTCAGCACTCTCTTTGCTGTTCCCATGTGCTTCTTGGTTGGATTATGCATGAATCTAGCCAAGAGGCTTGCTGTAAACATGATATCTGGTCTGGTTGCAGTCAGATAGAGCAAGCTCCCCACCATTTGCCTATACAATGTCTCATCTGCTAGTTCACTTCCATCCACTTTTGACAACTTTTCATTCACTGCCAGAGGTGTTGCAACAGACTTGCAATCCTTGAGTCCAAATTTGTCAAGTAAGGTCTTTGCATACTTCTTTTGGTGGAGGAAGATGCAAGAATCAGTTTGTAGGACCCCAAGACCAAGGAAATGATGCAACAGCCCTAGGTCAGTCATCTCATATTGTCTCATCATATCATCTTTGAATGCAGCCATCATTTCTTTTGAGCTTCCTGTGTAGATAATATCATCTACATATAGAGACACAATGAGAATACCACTTGTAGACATCTTAGTGTACAAAGTAGCTTCACTTGGACTTCTATAAAAACCAGTCTTGATGAAATAAGAATTTATCTCATCATACCAAGCTCTTGGAGCTTGTTTCAAACCATATAAAGCCTTTTTCAGCTTATACACTTTATCTTCACTTCCTTGCATCACAAAACCAGATGGTTGATCTACATAAACTTCTTCATTTAGCACTCCATTAAGAAATGCAGACTTTACATCCAGTTGAAACATATTCCAGTTTCTCTGTGCAGCAACAGCCACCAAGGTTCTCACAGTATCAAGTCGAGCCACTGGTGCAAAGGTCTCATTGAAGTCAATTCCAGGCTTTTGAGAATATCCCTTTGCCACCAGCCGAGCCTTATTCTTCTGCACAGATCCATCTAGGTTCAATTTAGTCTTATAGATCCATTTGACTCCAATGATTGGTTTATCAAATGGTCTATTCACAAGCTCCCATGTATTGTTCTTCTCAATCATGGTGATTTCAGCTTCCATTGCTTTCTTCCAAGAGTCATCCTTTGCTGCCTCTTCAAAACTTTCTGGTTCTATAATGCACATGTTGCACTTTTCATAAATTTCTGCAATGCTCTTGTACTTGAGAGGAGTATGATCAACATCCTGTGATACTGCTTCCCTTTCTTGGTCACTGGTTTCAGTGTTTAAGCTAGGCATCTCATTCACTTCCAATTGTTCTTCAAATTCATAAGAACTCCCTTCTGCTCCTTGTTCTTCTTCTCTGATTTCAGTGAGCTGAATGTTCACACTAGTCTCCTTCTTTGTATTCCAATCCCAACACTCATTCTCACTAAATATCACATCTCTTGAAATGATAACCTTTTCAGTTTCAATATTGTACAGCCTGTATCCCTTTTCACAGCTGCCATACCCCAAGAAAATACACCTTTTGCTTGCCAAATCTAGCTTCTGTCTTTGCTGTTTTGGTACATGAGCATAACACAATGAACCAAATACCTTCAGATGCTTAATTCCTGGTTTCCTCCCACCATAAGCCTCAAATGGTGTCTTTTTGCTCAAGGCTTTAGTTGGACATCTATTCAAAATGTACACAGATGTGTTGACTGCCTTTGCCCAGAAATCAAGTGGAATTTTCTTTTCCAACAGCAAACATTTGGCCATTTCTACTATAGTTCTATTCTTCCTCTCTGCCACACCATTTTGCTGTGGTGTGTATGAGGTTGTGAGCTGCCTTTCAATGCCTGCATTATCACAGAACCTCTCAAACTCCACTGAAGTGTACTCTCCTCCTCTGTCACTTCTCAATTGTTTTAGTTTGTAGCCACTTTGCAATTCCACAGTGGCTTTGAACTTCTTAAACACACAAAGACCTTCTGACTTATGCCTTAAGAAATAGACCCAACACATCCTTGTGCAATCATCTATGAAAGTGAGAAAGAACCTATTTCCAGCTTTGGTAACTGTCTGCATAGGACCACAGATGTCACTGTGAATAAGTTCTAGTGGGGTTGATGCTCTAGAGATAGCTTCTCTTGGAAATGCTTCTCTACTCTGCTTGCCTAGAACACACCCCTCACATACCTGTCTATCTTCTTTAATTTCTGGCAGCCCTACTACCATATCTTGTTCTTTCAATAGTTTTAGACTACTCATATTGAGATGTCCAAACCTTCTATGCCAGAGATCAGTGGAATGGTCTACACTTGCTCTATAAGCAAAGTGCATTTCAGCTTGCAACTTCAAAGGAAAGCTTCTGTTTCCTTTCATCTGAACCTTTGCCACCAGATTTGTATGAGAGCTGTCATTGTAGATTTCCACCTTGTGATCACCAAATACCAAATAATAGCCATGTTCTATCATATGTCCTACACTGAGTAAGTTCTCTTTCAGTCCAGGTACAAGCATTATTTCTTTGATATGTCTCTTGCCTGCTTTGGTTTCAACCACAATAGTGCCTTTTCCAGTTACCTCTACAAGCTGTCCAGTTCCTATTTCAACCTTGGCAGTCACCTTTCTGTCAATATCCACCAACAAATCCTCTTTTCCTGTCATGTGATTACTACACCCACTGTCCAAATACCAGATCTCTTCATCCCTTGTTACACCAGCACCACTTACATTGCTAGCATAGAACATTGTTGGTGCAGCTTCCACTTGAGTAGCATAGTTGACCTGCTGTGGTGTTTTCTTGCTGTAGCAGTCTTTTGCAATGTGGCCAAGCTTATCAAAGTTATAACACTTTGGCTTGCCCTTGAATCGACATTCACCAAAATGTAGCTTACCACAGTGCTTGCAGGGAGTTTTAGTGCCTTCACTTGCCTTGTTATCCCACTTCTTGCCTTTGGATTTCCAATTCTTATTCTGCTTGCAGTTCTGTTCTCCAGTCTTAGTCTGTTTGGCATCTACACTAAGGCTAGCAAATGCCTTCTCTGTTCTGTTTTCAGAATGCCTATCTAAACGCAACTCAAAGCTCTTTAGTGAGGCTACAAACTCCTGCACCTCAATCTCATTTAGATCTCTAGAATGTTCAATAACTGAACAGATAGAGTCATAGGTAGATGGCAGACTAATAAGTAGTTTTTGAACAATTCTCTCCCTAGGCAATTCCTCCCCATAACTTCTCATTTGATTAATTAAATCAAATAGTTTAGTAACATAGACAGTTAAGGATTCATCATCCTTCATTCTTGTATATTCAAATTCTCTTCTAAGGCCTTGCAATTTAACACTCCTTACCTGCTTATCTCCATGGAATTCTTGCTGCAGAATACTCCATGCACCTTTTGATGTCTCTTCATGAGATATTCGTGGGAATATCTCCTCTGAAACTGCTCCTTGAATCAATCCAAGGGCCTTGGCATCCTTCATGAGTACCTCAGCAACCATGCCTTTCCCACTTGATTCTTCTCTCTCCTTTTTCTGATCATCAGATTCATCTGACTTCTTCATATCCATACCATCAAGTCCTTTGATCACAAAATCCCACAGTCCATGAGATTTGAAGATGGTCTTCATCCTAATGCTCCAGAAATCGTAGTTCTCACCATTGAAAATTGGTGCTCTCAACTCACCACCACTTGATCCAGCCATGTTAGACTTAGATCAACAGAACTCAAGCTCAGCTGCAGCTTCAATAGCTTAGCACAGAAAACGCCCAGTATTACAAGATCAAACCTGGCTCTGAGGCCATGTTAGCATATGCAGAACATTATCATGCATAACGATTCAATCAAAACATGTAATAAATCTCTATGAAAATGCAGAGAGCATTTGAGTAAAGGGAGGTCAGATTTCTGTGTGTGAAAGAGAGAGAGCTTGGAGAAGAATGCTAGCTGTAAATCAGCTCAGCACCAAAAACATGCATATATTCTCTTACTGACAAAACCGTTAGGGAGGAGAAATATTCCCTATTACAACACAAAATCTAGCCATTCAATCATAACCCTATAAGATAATGACAAGTGGCAAATGCTATTACATTCTCTGCTGTACACTTGGACTATGATCCAAGGCAGCCTTCCTAACTAGAATAGAACCTTCCTATTCTAATTCCATCACAGCAACTACACCTATACACCAACACAATCTCCTAAATCAATACACCTCAAGGAACCGAAAAGCCGGGTAAGAAAATCATCGAAAATAAATATTTAAATGAAAGCTGTAATTGGAGCAGCACCACAACGCCACTTATTCACAGGATTCCTCTAGTTATAGTTGCCATATAACCATTCAAACCAGCTGGAAGAACATGGTACCCGGTGAGAGAGAGAGAGATGGAAAATACAAATGAAAAATAAAATAAATTTGAACATGCAGATAAAAAAATATATCATCAGGAATAAAATAAATGAAATCAAGGTCCAGTTGGTTCTCTCGGAGACAGAGACAGAAGAGATCATATTCATCTCCACCTATACAAGATGTGCAATGATTTTTTCTGTCTCAATCTGTACAAGAGGACAAAAGGATCAAGGTTCTATTGATGAGTAGTTCCATTAACAAGAACAGATATATCTGCAGCCAATTACCTGGGATAGCTGCGCAGAGTCAACTGATTCAGGCAAAAGGAGCACCTGTAACAAAAAATGGACCCTATTATTCATCAAGATTGACCACATGGCGTATGGTCATTAAAGTATAAAGGCAAATTGGAACCTGTTTCTTGATAACGAGTGGCAAGAATTCAAACAACGCAGGTGCCTGAGGAGAAAGTTGAGAAGAAATCTTATCAGCAGTAACTTGCCTATGCAAACCCCGAATTTCCAGTAAGGAATAAGACTCCAGTATTAACATATGCATAAAGATAAACCAGAAATATAAAGAATAAGCAAAAATAAATAAAAAATGGTTTCCCATGGAAAGAAATTCCATCGCATCGCCTAATGCTTCTTGATTAAAGCAAAAACAAATGGAAACTTCATTGGAAACTTATCACTTTTGGGTGTGGAAGAGATGCAGAAAAAAGCTAAATCCGCATGAGTTACCTTCAAGAGGGCATACACTTCAGGAATGCTTTCAGTAAGTCCTTCTGGTAATAGGAGTTATATTTCTATGGTTGTTTGTATATTTTAGAGAAATGAGCAATGTTCAGAAAAGGAAGAGAAAGATGAGAAGAATGACTGTCTATATTTTTCACACACTATTTGCTTACATAGTGTACTCGGTAGTGAGGAGAGAGAAGAGATTCTTCTCTAACAGAATTGCAGCTGTCACCCTATGAGGTGTTTACACTTGTCATCCCAAAACTAAGCTAGAGAATCCACCTGGACTATGATCCAATGGTTCTAATTACATCACAAATGTAATAAACATAAAATGATAGTAATAGAGCTTGGTGACTTCAGCTTCAAGGAAAGCAGCTGCACTGCAGGATTACATTCCAACACTCCCTTCTAATCCTTTAGTTGTTTCACACCAAGCAGGCTTCTTAAACTAACGAAGCGATCCTTAGGCAGAGCCTTGATCAAAATATCAGCAATTTGATCTTCTGTCTTGCAGTAGATTAGTTCAATTTCTTTTGCTTGAATAGCTTCCCTGATGAAATGAAACTTCCGACTTATATGTCTAGTTTTCTGGTGATGAACTGGATTCCTTGCCATTGCACTAGCAGAGGTGTTATCACATAGGATTGGTGTACCTTCTACTTGTTCTTCACCAAAATCTTCAAGCACAAATCTTAGCCACTTAGCTTGTGAAGTTGCTTCTGCAGCACTCACATACTTAGCTTCTGCTGTGGACAAAGCAACTGTGTTTTGCTTGATAGAAGCCCAAGAGAACATGCCTGAGCCTAGTGTGAAAGCATATCCAGAGGTGCTTCGCATATCATCCTCACTTCCTGCCCAATCACTGTCACAGTACCCTATTAGAGTAGTTGTTTTCCCTTTCACAAACTCAATGCCAAAATCAAGTGTGCCTTGTATGTATCTCAAAACTCTTTTGGCAGTTCCCAAATGCTTCTTTGTGGGATTGTGCATGAACCTAGCAAGTAAGCTAGATGCAAACATTACATCTGGTCTTGTGGCAGTCAAGTAGAGCAAGCTCCCTACTATCTGTCTGAATTCACTTTCATTTGCTGCTTCACTTCCATCTTCTTTACATAATTTTTCATTCACCACAAGTGGAATTGCCACTGACTTGCAGTCCTTCATTCCAAACTTCTCAAGAAGTTTCATTGCATATTTCTTTTGGTGAATGAAGATGTGCCTATCTGTTTGAATCACTCCCATGCCAAGAAAGTGATGTAACAACCCCAAGTCTGTCATCTCATAGTGTTGCATCATATCTTGCTTAAACTTTTCAAGTAGTTTGGGACAACTACTAGTATATATAATGTCATCTACATAAAGTGAGACAATAATAAAACCTGCAGTGTCATTTGTTTTGACATAAAGAGTAGCTTCACTAGAGCTCTTTTTGAATCCTGCATTGTTGAAATAGGCATCTATTTCATCATACCAGGCCCTTGGAGCTTGTTTCAGTCCATATAGAGCCTTGTTCAACTTGTAAACTTTGGTTTCCTTATTCTTTTGGTCATATCCTTGTGGCTGTTCAACATAGACTTCCTCCTTTAGAATGCCATTGAGAAAGGCAGACTTCACATCCAATTGATACAAACTCCATTCCTTTTGTGCAGCAAGGGCAATCAAGGTTCTGATGGTATCTAGCCTTGCCACTGGGGCAAATGTTTCATTGTAATCGATCCCAGGCTTTTGTGAGTAGCCTTTAGCCACTAGTCTAGCTTTATTCTTCTGCATAGTGCCATCTAGATTAAGCTTGACCTTGTAGACCCACTTGACACCAATTACTGGTTTGTCAAATGGTCTGTCAACTAATTCCCATGTATTGTTCTTTTCAATCATCTCTAATTCAGCCTTCATTGCATGTCTCCATGATTCATCCAAATCAGCTTCTTCAAAACTGTCAGGTTCCACAATGCACATGTTACATTTTGCCATGATGTCACTAATACTCCTCCACTTATGAGGTGTGTGATCAAACACTTGAGACCTGTCAAGTATTTCCTCATCTTGAGGTACAGTTTCTTCTTCCACTTGCATTTGAGTATCCAAGATTTGAGTTGGTTCATCAACTACCATCTGTTCATGTTCTGCATTATCCTGGTTTTCCATTTGCATAGGCATTCTCAACTCTACATTACTAGTGTTTTCCCATTTCCACGAAGCAGTTTCATCAAAATATACATATCTAGACAAGATAATTTTTCTAGTTCTAGGATCATATAACCTGTACCCCTTTTCACAAAGTCCATAGCCAACAAGAATGCATTTGTGACTGTTTTCTTCCAGCTTGTGCCTTAGTGCCGAAGGAATGAGCACATGACATAAGGCTCCAAACACTTTCAAGTGTGCAATACCTGGCTTCCTTCCAGTGTATGCCTCAAATGGTGTCACTTCTTTAAGAGACTTAGAAGGACATCTGTTGAGTAAATATACTGCAATATTGACAGCTTCTGCCCAAAATTCATAAGGAAGCCCTTTTTCATGTAGCATAGACTTTGCCATCTCTATCACAGTCCTGTTCTTCCTCTCAGTTACTCCATTTTGCTGAGGGGAATATGCTACAGTCAGCTGCCTTTGTATTCCAGCTTCAAGCAGTACTCATGAAATTCATTTGACATGAATTCTCCACCTCTGTCACTTCTAAGAGATTTCACCTTATGTCCACTTTGCAGTTATGTCATAGCCTTGAACTTCTTGAAACATTCAAAGGCATTTGACTTATTTATGAGGAAATAGACCCAAGCCATTCTAGTACAATCGCCTATGAATAACAGGAAATATCTGTTTTCTGACATTGATGCAGTTTGCATTGGTTCACAGATGTCTGTGTGTACCAACTCTAGTGGAAACTGGGCTCTCCAAGTGGATTCTACAGGGAATGAGTCTCTATGTTGCTTTCCTAGCTGCAGCCTTCACAAACTTCAAAATCCTTTTCTAAACTGGGTAAGCCATGAACCATGCCTTGATTTGCAAGTAGTCTAATGCTTTGATCATTGAGATGCCCCAGTCTCTTGTGCCAAGTTTGCAAGCTGTGTGTCACACTAGCTTTTAACACCAACTGAGTAGCTGGCTCCATTATGAGAGGAAAGCACCTGTTGCTAGTCATTTGAACTTTAGCAATGGGATTTTGCAGTGACCAGTCATCAAAGATTGTCACCATTCCCTTTCCAAATATCAGGCAGTTTCCATGCTCCATCATCTGCCCAACACTGAGCAGATTCTCTTCTAATCCAGGCACCAACATCACTTCTTGAATGTGCTTTCTTCCTGCTTTGGTGTCTATCACAATTGTGCCTTTCCCTGCAACTTGAACTGTCTCTCCAGTCCCCATTTTCACTTTGGAATTTACATCCCTTCTAATATCTACCAATAGCCTTTCATCTCCAGTCATGTGGTTACTACAACCACTGTCAACATACCATGAATTGTTCAATTTCACATCTGTCACAACATTGCATGCATAAAACAGAGTTCCAGTTTCTTCAATCTGATTAGCATAATTCACCTTCTGTACAGATTGATTCCCATGGCAGTCTCTGAGTATGTGTCCAAACTTTCCACACCCTGCGCATTTTGGTTTTCCCTCATACCAACACTTGCCATAGTGTAGTTTTTCACAGTACTTGCAGGGTGTTTTGGTTCCTTCATTTGATGCATTTGATTTAGGATTAGAATTGGACTTGTTACTCCAATTCTTTCCATTAGACTTCCAGTTCTTCTGAGATTTGTGATTTCCAGAAGAACTTCCACTCTTAGAGCTTTTACTCTCTATGTTCAAGCTAGTAAAAGTCTTTTCTGTGGAGTTTTCAGTATGCCTATCCAATCTGAGCTCAAAGCTCTTCAGAGATGCAACCACTTCTTGAATTTCAAGAGAGTCAAGGTCCTTGGAATGCTCAATCACAGAGCATATAGAATCATATGATTTAGGCAAACTAATCAGCAATTTCTGCACAACTCTTTCTCTAGGCAGCTCTTCACCATAAGTTTTCATTTGATTAATTAAATCAAATAGTTTAGCAGTGTAAACAGACAATGGTTCACTATCCTTCGTACGAGTATATTCAAACTCTCTACGTAAACCTTGCAGCTTAACACTTCGTACCTGTTTATCGCCTCTAAACTCCTGCTTTAGAATATCCCATGCACCCTTTGAGGTTTCTTCATTCACTATTTTGGGGAAGATTTGGTCTGAGACTGCACTTTGGATCAATCTAAGTGCACGAGCATCCTTCATCAAGATCTCAGCCATCGTAGACTTCTCCACTTCAGCAACCTTAGATCCTTCCTCTTTTTCCTTTCCCTGCTTTGGATCATAAACATCAAAACCATTTTCAACCAAATCCCATAACCCATGAGATTTCAAAATAGTTTTCATGCGAATGCTCCAAAACTCATAGTTTTCTCCATTGAAAACTGGCGTGCGAAGCTCAGCAGTGCATGACCCTGCCATATTAGACTTTGGATTCAAACAGATACGCCTCTTGGAATATTGAGTGAGCTCGATTTCAGCTCAAACAATCACCAGCTTTCGATTTGCACAGATTCACGCCCAGCAATCAATCGAACCTGGCTCGGAGGCCATGTTAGATTTCTATGGTTGTTTGTATATTTTAGAGAAATGAGCAATGTTCAGAAAAGAAAGAGAAAGATGAGAAGAATGACTGTCTATATTTTTCACACACTATTTGCTTACATAGTGTACTCGGTAGTGAGGAGAGAGAAGAGATTCTTCTCTAACAGAATTGAAGCTGTCACCCTATGAGGTGTTTACACTTGTCATCCCAAAACTAAGCTAGAGAATCCACCCGGACTATGATTCAATGGTTCTAATTACATCACCAATGTAATAAACATAAAACATAAAATGATAGTAATAGAGCTTGGTGACTTCAGCTTCAAGGAAAGCAGCTGCACTGCAGGATTACATTCCAACAATGACACCATAAACCTTCAGAACCACCTGTTAACAGATGACATGTGAAGGTTTATTTCTTTGTAAACATCTATAAGATGTGTGCTTATTTATGGGTTTACAGATCCCAGCTACATTGTGGGAGAGACTAAGTTGGAGCTTACAGATTTCAAGTATGATTGCGTAGGTTACTTGGTGTTCTTAGACAGAAAAGATTCTCCTAGTGATTCGCAGGAAAGATTCTTCATCATGCTCAGACTCATTCTCCTACTCATAAAACCAGCAGAAGCAAACCAAATCAATCAACCAAATACAAAACATTCTAAAAAACCAAGCATATATTATATAGTAATGGATAGAAGGTTGGATGATGCCAGTATTAAACGACGCCATCAATGATTTATTAAAAAAAGAAAAAAGAAAAGGAAAGATAACAATGTTGGGGCAGATTCACTCTTCCTTGAAATCTCACCTTTCTAACTGTGTAACAAGTTAATAATCAATTTTGGAACCTTTACATTATCTACCTGAGGTCTAGAACTACTAAACAAAACTATAAAAAAAAATATTAACAAGCAAAATGGTTTTAGCCAGAATAATTTGAAAATGATTAGATTTCTTTTTTGTAAGAATGGAATTTTCGATGAAGATAACAAATTATAGTTATTATCCTACTCTTCGAAAAAAGTAATAAATTACCCAAACATTTTGAAATGCTTGAATTGCTCGTGTAAGTGAACATAGATACAATTCCAATTTTCTTTCCAGGAACTTAAATAAAACAAGTAGAGCAGGACAAGACTGATCAGCGAAGATTATGGTACACCACTAATTTGAAGATAACCAAGAATTGATAGTGATAATCACCCATTCTCGGTCTTCCCTGCGGATATAGTTCTTACTCAAAGCTTCCCAAATTTTGGTCTCATACAGTTGCATCGAAAAATCTTTCCATCTCCAAAGGAGTTAGAACATTTTCTAACTTGAGTCTGAAAAAATAAATAAATAAATAAATAGACATCCAAAAGCAGGTAAACAATGTAATCTAAGAGGAGCTGCAGAAGTAGAACCAAATAAATCACAGAAGGAGAGAGGAAATAAAAAAGGAACAAGCTTTATCATACCCTCCAGAGTAATTTAATATTAGAATGAGTTTTTGGACCACTAATCCAGCGCTGCAACTATGGCTACCTGGAGAGAGACAGAGACAGAGATTGGCAGCTTGAGATGAATTTGGGGCCTCTTGGGTTCGTCAGAGAAGAGAGAAGAGAAGTGAGAGATAGGGCTCCATTTCAGAGCATAAAAAATGACGGTGGAAAAAAAGTTACAGGTGCAGTATTTCTAGAGGCCATTTAACCAAAAGTTATAGAGGGAGGGTCATTTTTCCAAAAGTATACAAGCTAAGGTCAAAGTCACCAATTTCCCTACAATTAAACATGATGATCATCTTTGGGATAATTGGCACCAAAGGGTTGGTATCAAAATTGTGTTATTTTAATCAAATTTTACCAATAATTTTTACAAGAACATGAACCATCTACGAAACAATGGAATCTGTTATTATCCCGAAGAATTATCTGTCTCTCTGTAATCTTGGAGATGAGCTTGATGGCCTCATGGCAATCGCCGCATACACGAAGGTTCTTCACAACTCGAATTGTATCTTTAGGAGCAGTGCTGATCAGACCAAATGCAATAGCCAACTTCTCACTATGACAACCAAGGAAATGCTCCTTCTCCTCCTCTTCTATGTCAAACAACACAAAGTTTGTGGTTGGAACATAACCTGCTGCTCTCAGTTCCTTAGCCAACTCATCGAGCTTTGTGTATATCTTCTCTGACAATGCGTGGGACTTGTCTCCAACAAGGAATTCGTGAACAACCCCATTCACTTCGATCCAACTGCAACCGGGGATTTTCTTCATCCCTTGCTCATTCATTCTTGACCTAGTGTATGCTGCCTCATCCCATTTTTGACTTGCAGAGTAAATGTTTGACAGGAGAACATAGTGTGCTGAGTTCCATGGTTCTAACTCAATGAGTTGTTTCAGTACGAGTTCAGCAAATTGGATATGTGCGTGTAGCCTACATCCACCCAACAACGCTCCCCAAACGACGGAATTAGCCTTCATTGGCATAGTTTTGATTAAGTTATAAGCTTCATCCAAGAAACCAGCACGGCCAAGAAGATCCACCATGCATCCATAATGCTCAATTGTAGGAGTCAAGGAAAAAACACTACTTATGTTGTTGAAATACCTCCGGCCCTCATCAACAAGACCAGCATGAGAACACCCACAAAGTAGGCCCATGAATGTGTTCCCATCAGCTCGAATCCCATTCTTCTCAACTTGTCCGAAGAGTCCGAAAACAGCTTTGACATGTCCATTCATAGCAAGCCCAGACATTGTTGCATTCCAAACCACATGATCCCTTTTCTTCATCGCTTTAAAGACTTCCCAAGCTTGAACCATGCTCCCACATTTGGCATACATATCAATCAAAGCTGTACCAAGAACAGGGTTCATAAAAAATTCATGTCTATCTATCAAACTGCTAGCCCAGTCCCCTAGTTCTAGTGCTCCTAATCTCGCACAAGCAGAAAGAAACCCAACCATCGCATAGCAATCTGGTTTCAAATTTTCCTTCTGCATTTGAAAGAATAGGTCTATGGCTTCTTTTGGAAGCCCATTTGATGCATATCCCGTAATCATGCTACTCCAAGATACTATATCCTTCTCATGCATTCCATCGAAGGCACCCCGCGCTTTCACCATTTGTCCACACTTAGCATACAAATCAACTAGAGAGGTGGCCACAAACACATTCTTTCCCATGCCAATCTTGGTTATGTATCTATCTATCCACTCCCCACTGCTTAAATCCCCTAACCTACCACACGCGGATAGAACCCGAACAACGCTAAAACTATCAGGAGTTAAACCCATCTCCAACAACCTCCGAAATGTATCAATAGCTTCTTTATACTGACCAGCTCCAATGTACCCACAAATGATGGCAGTCCAAGAAACCACATTCTTGTCAGGAATATCATTGAAAACTTTATGGGCATGTTCCAAATACCCACACTTTGCATACAAGCACAGTAAACTAGTTGTTGATGCTCAAAATGGCCCGGCCAATATTGAGTCCAACTTAGTGATGAGGTGTGATGGATGATGGATGAAGATGAGGACCTTCACCAAGTGTGTGAGGATTTGGGCAAACGATAAACATATAGAAGACAAGATATACGTGGTTCACCCGAATGATGGGCTACGTCCACGGAGAAGGGTGTTCTCATTATGATAATGTTTGTTTACATTTGTACAAGGGGATTAGACCCAAATATAGAGATAACAAGTGAGAAGCTCAGCCTAGAGATGGATCCAGAAGAGAGAGTACTCAAGAGCCAGTCCCCTTCTAAGGAAAGAGTAGTCTTCTTTTATAGGTGAGGGGGAGTCTCCATCTCTTGTAGTTTTCCGATGTGGGACTCCTCTTGCTTTGCTTAGAGTTGTGATTTGTGATGATGCTTCTTTGGCTAAGGTGATGACCTCTCAAAGCATGGCACTCGAATGATCTAGCCTAGCTAGTTGCTCGGTCAGTTATGGTACAAACAGTAGTCCCCCAAGTTCTCGAGTAAGAAGGTACTTCTTGGTTGGGGACTTGTAATTTTAAGTGCATTGGCCGAGCAACACCATAGTTCATCTTCCAAGCTGTATAGTGCACTGCCCATAGTCCCCTAAGTCCCCGGGCAAGAAGGACATTTGGAAGGGAGAGAACTTGGCACGAGGGTGCCGAAGGCAAAGGGGATGCCGAAGGCACAAAGCTTGCATGTCACAAGGCAATGTGCCTAGGCACGAGGGTGCCGAAGGCATAAGAATTGCATGTCGCAAGGCAATGGGCCTAGGCACGAGGGTGCCGAAGGTAATGTGGCTAGGCATGGGGGTGCCGAAGGCCCAAAGCTTGCATGTCGCAAGGCAATGTGGCTAGGCACGAGGGTGCCGAAGGTAATGTGGCTAGACACGGGGGTGCCGAAGGCACAAAGCTTGCATGTCGCAAGGCAATGTGGCTAGGCACGAGGGTGCCGAAGGTAATGTGGCTAGGCACGGGGGTGCCGAAGGTAATGTGGCTAGGCAGGGGGGGCCGAAGGTCCAAAGCTTGCATGTCGCAAGGCCATGTGGCTAGGCACGAGGGTGCCGAAGGTAATGTGGCTAGGCACGGGGGTGCCGAAGGCCTAAAGCTTGCATGTCGCAAGGCAATGTGGCTAGGCACGAGGGTGCCGAAGGTAATGTGGCTAAGCACGGGGGTGCCGAAGGCCCAAAGCTTGCATGTCGCAAGGCAATGTGGCTAGGCATGAGGGTGCCGAAGGTAATGTGGCTAGGCACGGGGGTGCCGAAGGCCCAAAGCTTGCATGTCGCAAGGCAATGTGGCTAGGCACGAGGGTGCCGAAGGTCCAAAGCTTGCATGTCGCAAGGCAATGTGGCTAGGAACGAGGGTGCCGAAGGTAATGTTGCTAGGCACGGGGGTGCCGAAGGCCCAAAGCTTGCATGTCGCAAGGCAATGTGGCTAGGCACGAGGGTGCCGAAGGTAATGTGGCTAGGCACAGGGGTGCCGAAGGCCCAAAGCTTGTATGTCGCAAGGCAATGTGGCTAGGCACAAGGGTGCCGAAGGTAATGTGGCTAGGCACGGGGGTGCCGAAGGCCCAAAGCTTGCATGTCGCAAGGCAATGTGGCTAGGCACGAGGGTGCCGAAGGCATAAGACTTGCATGTTGCAAGACATTAGACCTAGGTACGGGGGCACCGAAAGCAAAGGGGATGCGAAGGCACAAAGCTTGCATGTCGCAAGGCAATGTGCCTAGGCACGAGGGTGCCGAAGGCATAAGAATTGCATATCGCAAGGCGATGGGCCTAGGCACGAGGGTGCCGAAGGCATAAGAATTGCATGATGCAAGACATTTGGGCATTCTTCATGTCTTTGGAGCTGGGCCTTCCAAGCTTCGGCATGGCCTGGTCCTTGGAGCTGGGCCTTCGAGGGAGCCGGGTCTTTTGAAAAAATTTTGGACTCCACAATTCCTACATGGCCCTTGCCGTTCGGCAAGGGTCTAGCTCCATATATATATATATATACATATTTTGAGCTTCAGGAGTTAGGCCTTCGAGGGAGCCGGGTCTTTTGCAAAGTGCCTAGAGTTGGGCCCGAGCTGGGCTGCGGCAAGACGGAGAATTGGAGCTGTGATCTTCCGTGAGCCTTCCTCCAATTTATCCACGGCCCTTGCCATTCGGCAAGGGTGGCTGGTGATCAACCTTCGACAGGTCTAAGTAGGAAAAGGTCGGGGATTTCTTGGGTGGCTTGAGCATGGAGATGGCGGTCTCTCAATGCTCTTGGGTGGCTTGAGCAAATGGGTGTCATTTAGTGTTTTGACTTTTCATCCCATATTGGGACCTGGGCTTGTTTTATCAGCATAGTGCCGATCGGCAAGAAGTGTTTGGGAAGATCTCGCTCGGGAGGGTGGTCACGGCTTTGAGCTGAAGCACGGGTATGTCACCGACTGATGGCAAATGAGCTGGGCCTTTGTGGGTCGTCAGAGCTGTGCCATTGAAGATTCGGCAAGGCTCCCAAGTGTCTGAGAAGAGTTGCGTTTTTGGCAAGGTGCCCAGGATCCTGCCATTTCGAAAAGAGGCTTGAGCTCTTGGGCTTTTGGCAATCTTGGAGCCGGCCCAATCGAAAGTTTGTCAAGGCAAGTGGTGCGGCAAGGATTGGAGCTTGGGCCCGCCTCTTTTTCTTCAATCCTTGGAGCTGGGCTTGCGTTGGAGCTATGCTTAACGAGTTGGCAATGTTGGTGAGCCTCCTTTTCCTTCTGCAAGTTGCTTGCTGTTCGGCAAGAATAGGCCGAGAAAAATTTTGATTTTGGTGGTTTTGAGTTGTCACCAAGGTTTCGGCAAAGGAGAGTTGTTGGAGCTGGTTCGGTATAATCCAGTCGGTGGGTTGACTGGTGTCTTTTTGTCGGTGAATCATGAGTCCCTACGTTCGACAAGCTTAGGCTGCGAGAGCGGATTTAGCAAGTACTTAGGTGAGTTCGCTTCGGATTCAGCAAGTGCTGGGGGTTTTTTGGCCAGGTTCGGAGCTGGGGCCTTTTCCCGTGCTTTTCCGGCTTCAGTAGAGAGCTAGTTGGGGCGGAGCATAAGCTTTTTGGGGCTGAACAGCCTTGCCGTTCGGTGAGGGTGTTGGGTAGATTTTTTCAGAAAAAGCTGCCGATCGGCAAGGAGGAGCAAGTTCAATTTGGCTTGTGAGTGAAGAGGCTGCTGCCTTTGGACGACCCTTCGGCAAGAGCACGACGTAAGCATTTTGTGAAGCCCCCTTAACTTCTTGCTCCACCCTTGTCGTTCGGCAAGAGTGGCTTGGTCAAATTGTTCAAGGCTCTTCCTGTTCAGCAACTTGTGAATCGAAAGAATTTTGGAGGCCTCTGAAAGTATGTTGTCTTCGGCAAGAGTGTCTTGGTAAGAACCAATTTTTGTGAGCCCCCATTTGATTCTGCATGGTGCTTACCATTCTGGAGGGGTTTCTTTTGGAGCCGTGATTTCGAGGTTTGGCTTGTGACCTTTAAATTTCTGCTTTTGTCTTCGGCAGCCTTGAGCTTTGAATTGGAGCTGGGCCTTGTAAAGGTAAGGAGGATTAAGTTTGTGAGCCTCCCAAATGTCTTTCATGAGCCTTGTCGTTGGCTAGCTTGAAATGACGCGATTAGTCCTTTAAAAAATATAGGTTTTTGTTGTGATGGGTGCCGTTCGGCAGGATTCGTGAAGGAGAAAATGTTGTTGCACATGACTTCCGTAAGTGGCCCCTAATTTGAACACAAGCCTTGCCCTTGGTAAGGGTCTGGTCTTCCGTTGCTTCATATCACGAGCTTGCCGTTGCAGCGCCACTTGGATATGTCAATTTGAAGTCCATGATCATGATCTTTCGAAGAGGCATGACAGAAGAAGTGTCCGAGAAAGCTGATAACAAAGAGAAAGCTGATGGACCAAAGCAAGCCTGGTTCTGTGATATCACTAATATCTGTGGATTGCTGGGCAATGAGGAACTGGGTCCAGCCCTTGAGTGCCGTTGAATTTGAAGCTGCTGAAGCCCCTTTTTTTTTTTTTTTGTTTTTTTTTTTTTTTGAAGCTGAGGTGCTGTTCCTTTGTTTGAGCACGGATTTTGACAAGTTTATAACTAGTGAAGTAGTTGACGCTTGCCTTCCCATTGGGTGTCTTGATAAGTTTAGTGGCTGGGTGCTGTATGGCTTGGCCATTTAAATTGCTCCAGGCTTTCAGCTAGTTGTCTTCAATCATGCAAACAATAATAACCACGTAAGCCATGCAAACAAATATAACCATGCGAGCCATGCGAGCAATAATAACCACGTGGGCTTCCTATTGGATTGAAATGGTGGTTGGCCTCCTTTTGCCATGCAAGGTGGGTGTTTTGTTGAATTGCTAAATAGCAATTGAATATAAGCGAACCACGTATCCTGCACTTGGATTGGCATGTTCATCTTCCTGAGCATTGGGTACCCAATATGCTGCCGAGGAATGTCGAATGGTAGGGCCATGTAGAATATATTTCTTCAAGGAGGTGCCCAACGGTAAGGACTCATGATCTGAAGGTGACTGGCGTTCAACACGCCATTTTCTCTTTGGAATGAATTATGTGGGCTTCCCTTTGGACTTGGAATGAAGGTGCGGGTCTCTTCGGCAACGATTTAGATGTGGTCATTCCGGCTATTTGTGAAAATAGACATGTGGGTGTCTTGGGTCATTATTTCTCTAAGTGTTGAACGGTAGCTCATGAAAAATAAGAAGGTGGAGATGTCTTTATTTGGCCAATCGGTTGGCTTGAAGGATGAGGTGCCGAACGTAACTGTGAGTCTCGCAACCTTTGCGTTGATGATGAAGTGCCTCTAGGGTGACTTGAGTAATTATTCAGTCTATGGGTGCCGAACGGCAGCTTTGGTTTCCACTAGCATTTAAAGGGAGCATGACGCAGGACGGTAGCTAGGTGCCATCAGAGATTTCTGCAGAGATACCTTCTGTTTCATATTTGCCAAATGGCCTGAAGCAATGTTTTTTTGCCACCCCACTTCAAGTGCATGTGCCTTTCTGGGGCCACGTTCGGAGGCTGGTCAATTGGCCTAGAGATGGTGATCTTTCAAGGCTCTTGGGTGCCTCGAGCAATATCCTGGATTGGTGAACCGATCAATGGTTTGGACAAAGACCAACCATGAGTCAGGAGACTTGGGAGCTTCTGGAGCTGCTCCTAGAATTGTTGATCTGAAGCTTCCCAAAAAAGAAAGAAGACAAATTATGGTTGTTGGTTATCAACAACATTATTCCTCAAATAATAATAAACAATAAGCAATTAGTCATGTTGCTTATCATTTGCAGATTATTCACGTGGCCTAGCCTTGGATTTCTTCATCCCAGTGGTGGTCCACTCCTTCCAATATTAAATAAGGTAGCCAGTGATGAAATAAAGTCCCCTGGTATAAAATAGTGGCTTCCTCTTTTACCCATGCAAGCCATGCAAGCCATGCAAGAGAGGGTGCAGAAAGCGTCATTCACGTTGGAGAGGCCGAGTGCTGAAAGCATCGCACGTGCCGAGTAATGCCGAGGTGTCGAACATATCGCTCGCACCGAATGACGACGAGGTGCCGAACGGTAACAACATATTGCTAAAGGATGTACTGCCAAAGGGTGCTGAATGACACTTTATTTTATGACAGTGGGTGGTGTTCAACACTTGCAATTGGCTCTTTGAGGTGAACCACGTGAACTTCCATTTGCATTGAAATGGTGGCTTGCTCTCTGGCCATGCAAACCATGCAAAGTAATATCCTTGGTTGGCATCTTCCCAATTGAAATTCTTCAAGGTGATCTAACGGTAGGCTGCTTCAGCAAATACATGTCTTCGGCATATTGGTGCCTCGAGATCTCATGGTGGCTTCGGCACGTATTGTGTTAAACGATAAGCTTAAAAGGTGATGATTGAAAAGGTGCCAAAGAGCACTGAAGGAAGGGAGAACGACAAAGGCTTCTTGTGTCGATTCCCACAGACGGCGCCAAACTGTTGATGCTCAAAATGGCCCGGCCAATATTGAGTCCAACTTAGTGATGAGGTGTGATGGATGATGGATGAAGATGAGGACCTTCACCAAGTGTGTGAGGATTTGGGCAAACGGTAAACATATAGAAGACAAGATATACGTGGTTCACCCGAATGATGGGCTACGTCCACGGAGAAGGGTGTTCTCATTATGATAATGTTTGTTTACATTTGTACAAAGGGATTAGACCCAAATATAGAGATAACAAGTGAGAAGCTCAGCCTAGAGATGGATCCAGAAGAGAGAGTACTCAAGAGCCAGTCCCTTCTAAGGAAAGAGTAGTCTTCTTTTATAGGTGAGGGGGAGTCTCCATCTCTTATAGTTTTCCGATGTGGGACTCCTCTTCCTTTGCTTAGAGTTGTGATTTGTGGTGATGCTTCTTTGGCTAAGGTGATGACCTCTAAAAGCATGGCACTCGAATGATCTAGCCTAGCTAGTTGCTCGGTCAGTTATGGTACAAACACTAGTCTTAACATAGACATCAAAATCGAACCCCGTTTTCACCACAAGGGTATGAATGTTCAAGCCGAAATAAAAATCTGAACGCCTGGCACAAGCTTTTAAAACAAAAGGGAAGGTGAAACGATTGGGCAAGAACCCCTTTGTCCGCATAGAACTATAGAATTGGATAGCCCCGTCAAAGCAGTCGGCAGAAACTAGGCCACGGATCATGGTGTTCCAAAGAAAAATATTGGGTTGTGTGGTTTGGTGAAAGATGAGGCAAGAGTAGTTCGCGTGCCCAAAATCGAAGCCAGAGCGCAAGACCATGTTGAGAAGATAGTGGTCTTGGTCGAGACCAAGGCGGAGGAGCCGAGCGTGGGCATGCTTGAGGTGCTTGAAGGACTTGAAGCCTTGAAGTAGGCATTGCGTGGTCTCCAAAGCTTTCGAAAGTACAAGGGAGACTCTGATGGGCAAGATTTTCATAACATGTCTTCAACTGTTGAGAAGTTTGCATGTCAATGACTCAATGGTCATCTTATATGTGCAATTTTGGTCATGTTCATGAATTGCCTCTAGATCCAACAGTCAGAAAAGAGTTGTTCCAAACTAGAGCACCAGAATTTGTGGTCCATAATGGGGAATTAAAAGCACTTGAAGGGTGGTGCTGCATCATATACAACAAAAACGAAACAAGACCATGATGAGCTAAAAGAAGAACAAAGACAAAATTTACAGCTACGCTGAATGACCAATCTAATTGAACACATAACAATAAGAATCTGCTAGCTTGCTGAGAAACTAAAGATAAACTCATCAAGAAGTCAAAACTTAAATCAATCAAATTAAAGGCATCATAAGATAAACAAATACAAGGAAATGAGTACCTTGTAAGGATCAGAGAGAGAGAGAGAGAGAGAGAAGAAGAAGAAGAAGGGAGTTTGATAGGCAGGTGAGAGAACAGAACTAAGCCACTATTTTTTTCTAGAAGAGACGAAATTTTATTGCATAAGACAATTAAAGTAGGGGTGTTCGAGATGACCACAACAGATAAACAGAAAACATAAAAACAAACATCGTGAGCAAAGCAGACCCCTAAGACGCCTAACCGGGAAAACCTGTATGGACTGTCTTATCCTGAAAAGCTAGTGAATGGCAGCTTTCCAGTCAAGGCCCACAGCTTTGGAATCATGTGGCAAACGACAATCGAAGACTGAAATGTAAATTTGGGGATTCTATAAATAGACGGGGGTGGGTTGTAGGTCGTAGGGGTGGGCGCGGTCCGGTTCGGTCCGGTTCACACCTCAAACCGGAACCGAAACCGGTACTATTTAACCGGTCCGGTTCGGTTCGGTTTAGGCAAAAAAAATTTCAAAAACCGGCCGGTTCGGTTCTGACCGGTTCCGGTTTTGAACCGGATTATTAATTTTTTATTAATTTAATTTTTTTTGAAAAAAAAATTATTTTTTTAATTTTTTTTATATAAAAATTATAATAAATAACTTATTTTTTTAGCTTAAAAATGAACAAATAATCCAATTCATACATTTAGAAATTTTTTGAAGTTGAACTTGGAAAATTAGTGATTATAAAAGTTAAAATATGGCATTATGTTTTAAAAATTTGTAAAAATATAAAATATAAAATATATGACCGGTTCGGTTCGGTCCGGTCCGGTGCCGAAAGATGTAAAACCGGAACCGGAACCGGTTGGAACCGGTTCGGTCCGGTTCCGGTCCGGTTTGTTGACTTTTTTGGTCAACCGGTTTTTTTCCGGTTTTTTTTTCACCGATTCGGTTCGGTGTTCCGGTTTTCCGGTCCCGATGCCCACCCCTAGTAGGTCGTGGGCATGAGAGAGAGAGAGAGAGAGAGAGAGATTGGCAGCTTGAGATGAATTTTGGGCCTCGAGAGAGATTGGCGGCTTGAGATGAATTTTGAGATGAATTTTGGGCCTCGAGAGAGATTGGCGGCTTGAGATGAATTTTGGGCCTCTAGGGTTCACCAGAGAAGAGAGATAAGAGATGAGAGACGGGGCTCCATTTCAGAACATAAAAAATGAAAGTGAAAAAAGGTTATAGGTGGGCAATAGGAAGTATTTATAGAGGCCATTTAACCAGAGTTTTAAAGGGAGGATCTTTTTTTCCAAAAATTATACAAGCGAAAGTCAAAGCCACCAATTTCCCAAGAATTAGAGTGAGAGAATACTGAAGGGCAAAGTGAGAGAGAGAGAGAGAGAGAGAGAGAGAGAGAGAGAGAGAGAAGAAAAGAGAGAGAGTGCTTCCTTGTTTTCTTCTTCTTTCTAATTGTTCAACAATATTTGAATCTAGATAAGATAATTCGTTCTACCCAATATTGATATTGTGGGAACCTAATTAAATCAAACCCTAGGTCAAATAAATCCTACCATTTGGGGATTATTTGACCAAATTGGGAATCAATCAACCTAATTAGGAGTTACTCAATTTAATTGGGAATTATCCAATTAAATTGAACGTTACCTAATTAGGTTGAGATTTGATTTGGTTAATTACCACGATCCCCAATTAAATGAGGAATTGCCTAAATTGAATCAGGATTGATTGATACCTACCACAATTAGGGATTTGATTTACCCTAATTAATCAAATCCCTAATTAATCAAATCAATTCCAAAAAGGGGAGGAATAATTCCCTTCCATCTACGGAATTATTCCTCTGAAACCCTAGCCTCCGAGACCTCTATAAAAGCATAGCCACACACAATGGTTGAGGTACGCCTAAATTCCTACTAAAACTCTACAGAAGTTATTTCTCAAAAACCCTAGCCACCCCCTCTCTTTCTCTCTCTCACACAAGGCTCCGGCCACCACACACGGCTCCGGCCACCCGGTTTTCCTTGAATTACCCTACCTAACTTAGGCATCGGAGGGCCTTTGGCCAACACCCCCCGGGTGTGGTCTTTTTACTCCGATCTGTTTTGCAGGGAGAAAGAGAGGCGGAGAAGACGAAGGAATATTGGGCGAATATTCTCGTGGGGAAATTTGCTCCCACAAATTGGTGCTTTCATTGAGAGCACGAGTTATACTCAACGCGTGCTCAAGGAATCCGTTCCTCCTATTTTCCAATCCACCGAAGCCTTCCAAACAACCATGGTTGGAAGCATGAACACGAGAGGCAAAGCCGCCGCGATGGCTAGATCCACGACGGCCCAAAGCCACTCCACCCACGATCCCGCGATCGACATGGTGGCACCGCCACCTCTCACCACCGCACCGGCCACCGCCGCCGAACATGGTGGAACTTCCCATCAAGGTGGACTCG
This sequence comes from Prunus dulcis, assembly GCF_902201215.1. Classification (NCBI taxonomy): domain Eukaryota; kingdom Viridiplantae; phylum Streptophyta; class Magnoliopsida; order Rosales; family Rosaceae; genus Prunus; species Prunus dulcis. The sequence continues at coordinate 21,547,678 of NC_047653.1, read as the reverse complement.
TTACCACCGCCGACCCGGGGCCGGTCTTGGAGCAACTCCAAGCATTCCCTTCATTGCCTCCACGCGCGACGCACGCTCCTGCATACACCTCCAATGAAAACCTAGCCCGTGTGCAGTTGGGCTCCACGCACTTCTCTCCTCCCGATCCACGAAGTCAAGCAGACGTTAATCTAAGAGTTGACCAGCTAGCTCAGAGAATGGACGACCAAAGCAATCTAATGAGGCAGCTCATCAACCAAATAGGCTTTGCTCAAAACCTTGGCCTTGGACAACCAGGCGAGGAGAGAAGGCTGGACGAACGCGCCGGTGGACGACTCGACGTCCGTGCCCGCTTGGGCCCGCAGGGAAATGTACATCAAAGGCTAGGCCCCCAAGGAGGTCAGCCAAACAACCATCGCAACGAGGATCGCGAAGAAAGGCGTTCAGCTGTCAACTCACAGAGAAGCGTTCTCGAAAGGCTAGGCCCCCAGGGAGGCCAGTTGGATAACCCTCACAATGAGGACCATGAGGAAAGACGCTCCGTTACTCACTCTCGAAGAACCAATTCTCGTCAACAAGCTACAGAGAATCTTTCGCAGGCGCAGTCCACCAACACTCCAACTAGGCAGCGCAGGCGAGAAGGTCGACCCTCGGAGGACAATGAGGAAGTCAATCCATCCCATGGAGGTCGCCAACGCAACAAACTAGCAATGTGTGCAGAGGACGTTGAGAAGCTCGTGAATGACCGACTCCGAGACTTGAAGACCGGAGGAAACTTCGAGGATTCACTACGCAAGGAGATGGACCAGGTGAACTCTACGCCTTTCACCCTCGATATCGAGCAGGCTGTTCACCCGAAGCGATTCTCGACACCCTCGTTCCTACACTTCAAAGGGGATTCTGATCCCGAGAGCCACTTAAAACACTTCAAAAGTGTTATGATCCTCCACCAGGCTGACGACGCGCTAATGTGCAAAGTGTTTACAATAACCTTGCGAGGAGCAGCCCAAGACTGGTTCCACACCCTACCATCCAGGTCGATCAGCAGCTTCAAGGAGCTAGCTTACGTCTTCACCAAAGAATACACCTCTTACCGGACAATCAAGAAGAACCCTGACCACTTGTACAACCTGCGCAAGAAGTCTGACGAATCCCTTCGAGATTACATCAAGAGATTCAAGGCGGAAAAGGCGAACATTGTAGGATGTGACGACCGAATCGCGTCCTCCGCTTTCAAGAAAGGTCTTCCAGCTGAGCACGACTTGTACCGCGAGCTGACTATCACTCCCAGCCAGACTCTGGCAGAGGTCTACGCGACTGCGGAACGCTACGCGCTCTGGGATGATGATCGAATCGCCGCAAAGAAGTCTACAAAGCAGGAAGATCAGCCGACTAAACGGGCAAGCCAAAGAG